>NC_056735.1:1678182384-1678294884 GCF_019279795.1 Protopterus annectens | reverse complement strand
GGAACAAAGCCAATTTTCAGAGGAGGCCAGGAACAAAGCCAATTTTCAGTGGAGGCTGGGGGAGAAACACTCTAGATGCATGTCTTTGTAACACGGGAGTAACCAGAGCGCCCGGAGAAAACCCACACAAATGCAGGGAAGACATGCAGACTCTGCACAGAAGGCATCTCAGCTGAAAATTGAACTGGAGAACCTCTTGCTGTGAGGTGACAATGCTACCACTACACCACTGCACCATACGTGAAGTTTATAACTCAAATGTCTGCCAGTCTTCAGTCCTCAATGATTTACAAGAAGACCACAACCACAGCCAATCCTAAGGACCTAGGATGAAAGGGAACAATGAGCTGATCAGATTTACAAAAAGCCTTAGTCTTATCCAAATAAAATCTGAGTTGTCTATGCACATCCAATAGTGCAGCACCTTCTCACTGGCAGATTGCGGAGAACAGAAAAAAAATGGGAAAATGAATAGACTAATTGAGAGACAACTCATTAACCATCTTGGGCATAAGAGCAAGATTAGTATGAAAGGACACCCTATCTTTATGAAACACCAAAAGAGGAGGACGAGCCTGAAGGGCTTAAAGCTCAGACACCTGTCTGGCAGAAGTAAGGGCTAAATAAAGTGCATTCTTCCAAGAGCAATGCTGCAAGGAAGTTAAAGCTTCAGGCTCAAAAGGAGCCTGGGGTCAATTTTTCTAAAACAAAATTAAGATCCCAGGGAGGAGGAACAGGCTTCCTTGGAGGCCTAAGATGAAGACCATTTTTAAGGAATTGTTTAGCCTCAACTCTAGAGTAAAAACAGACAAGCAGAAATAGCTGATAAGTGGGCCTTAACAGAAGAATAAGCCAACCCAGCATTGAACAATTCACACAGGTAAGACAGAACCAAAGGAACATCCACAGAAAGTGGGTCCAGATTACAAGAGAGACACCAAACAGAAAACCTCTTCCATTTGGATAAGTAGGATTTCCTAGTAGTCAGTTTCTTGGCCTCCTGCAGAACCCTAAGCATGTCCTCAGAAAAAAGTGTCTACTTCAGATCAAAATCCTATCACCCACAATGTCAGCTGAAGAGTGGATAGGTGGAGATGGATGAGAGATCCCTTGTCTTGTGTGAATAGATCCACCCTGTGATGTAATGTGTGATGACTGCCCTTGGGTAAATGAAGAAGAAAAAGGGACCCAATGCTGTCTCGGCCAAAAGTGAGTCACCAACATGACTTTGGGAGCATCCTGTTGTATTTTGAACAGGACTTTTGTAATGAAGGGAAGAGGATGGAGAGCATAAAGAAACATCCACTTCCAAGAAAAAGAGATGGCATCCACCTTCCAAACCAGAGGACCTGGGACTCTGGCAAAAAAAGAGGAAGTTGCCTGTTCAGAGGATAAGCAAAAATATTTATTTGAGGAGTACCTCACTAGTGGACAATGTCTAGAAACACATTCCTGTGAAGCATCCATTCATGGGGTTGAGTTATGGACCTGCTCAGAGAGTCTGCCACAATGTTTTGACCTGAAGAAATGTGCAATGCCTGAACTGTCCCTTAGAACTGGATAGCTACTTTCCACACTAGCAGTGCCTACCAACAAAGATGATAACATCTTGTCTCCTCACCCCCATTTGTTGACATATCACATTACTGTAGTATATTCTGTAAACATTTTGAGAGGACCTAGGGAGCAAAGAGGATGCGAAACCTGAAGAGCCAGCATAAGAGCTCTCATCTCCTTGATGCTGATGTGGTCTTTCTGTTGCAGAGGCAACCAGATTCCTTGCACCTTCGGGGAGCTGAACGCTGCTCCCCATCCCACATCTGAGGCATCTGTGAACAACTCTTGAGAGGGAAGAGGTAGATGAAAGGAAGCCCTAGATGGAGAGTCAACTGCTGAATCCACCACTGATGTTTCTGCTTGAGATATGGAAGAAGAGGAACTAAAAAATCACGGAGATGAGAATGCTGAAGCCAAACTGACTTTAGAAACCACTCAATATTTCTCAAGTGGAATTTGGTGAAAGGGGGCATAGGAATAGTGGAGCCCATAAACCCCAGAGCTCTCAGAAATTTCCTTGCTGTTACTGAGGTCAAAGCAAGAAGGGAATAAAAAAAAGGAATGAGAGTTAGGGCCTTGGGAGGAGGCAGGGATGCCAGCATAGGAACAGTCTGGATCCTGCACCCCAGAAGTACATGATCCTGAGAAAGAATCAGAAAGGACTTTTTGAAATTTATAGTGAACCCCAGGTTCTGCAGAAGAGAGATTGCAAAGTGAAGAATTTGCAACAAGATCTCTGAAGAGGATGCCAGAAACAGGAGTTCATCCAAGTAGGGAAAGACTTGGATCCCCTTAGCCTGCAAAAAGCAATCACAGTAATGAGGCATTTGGTGAATACCCTTGGGGCAGTAGAAAGACCAAAGTGCAAAGCAGAGAGCTGAAAATGCTAGGAAGAAACAGAGAAATGTAAAAACTTCCTGAAAAGGGGATTAATTGGGATATAGAGATAAGCATCCCTGAGGTCCAGAGACACCATGTAAGCCTAAGGAAGCAAAAGACGGAAAAAAGTTTGAAGGGACAGCAATCGAAAATACGGAACCTTCAGAAATGTATTTAGGTGACAGAGGTCTAAAATCAGTCTCCAAATGCCCTCTTTCCAGAGCACTAGGAACATCCTAGAGTAAAACCACCTCCCCCTTTGGGAAACTGGGAAGTCTTGACTAGTACCCTGGAAAAGAGGACAGCTGTTCCTGATGGGGCTGAGGAATTCCCTTAAAAGGGGAAAGAGATTTCCAGACCATGAAATACCCTTGATTGATAATGGAGAGAACCCAAGAGTCCCGAGTAATCTTTAACTAAACCAGAAGAGACAGAGAAAGGTGAAAAGAAAGAGAAAAATGTGGCTGGGAATACTAGGATAGTCAGACAGCACCTGGTTTATCAGGAAATGAAGACTTCTGCGGCACAGAAGTCTAGTAGCTTTAGCAAGAGAAGCCTACTTCCCACCTTTCTTGCCCTTGGGATGAGGCAAGATTGCCTACAAACAAAGGCTGTCTTACTGGGTAAATTCTCTTAAACTTAGGTACAGGAGAAACAAAAACATGTTTAAGCCTTACCCTTACCCTAAAGGGAGTTAAACAAATCAACAGCAGCTCCGCCAAACAAGTGTTTATTATCCAAAGAAGCATCCATCAACTTAGGCTTAACATCATTAGGAAAGAGTGAAGCTGAAGCCAAGAATATTTCCTCATCACAGACCCACAGCTGCATCATAACTTCACTTGATGGAATGACGAGCCACCTGGGAGGAAGTCCCTAACATGGACATGCTACACCTAAAGAAATCCCAATCCCTCCAAGCTACAAGCTCTAGGGACCTAAACCTTGTCACCACAATAAACAGGACATGCTGGAGGGATAGATTCCTGTCCCAGAGACTTCCTATGCTCTGGTCAAGCTACCCATCTATGTCAAGCAAAGTTCTTCATTAGCACTCTTCAAGAAAAATCTTGATGAGTGGATGGGAAATAGGAAATACACCCTGGGGATCACTTCTGTGTCTCTGCTGGACAGTGGCACAGGAAAATAACTTTCTTGGGTGGTGTAGGCTATGGAACCTTGCTGGCTAGGCTTACGTAGGCCCTTGGGCTGATAGCCTAGTACCTACCTATGAACCTATGAACCTATGGAAAGAGCAGATGTCTTCCGTTCAGAGTCTGGATGATCAAAAGTTACCTGACAGGCCTGGGAAAAAAAGAGTCTGCATGTACCTAGATATATGGGTCTGAAAACTGAAAGCCCTAAAAGCTAAAGTAGCAGAGGTGTAAACCTTTTTTCCCTCAACCTTTCCATGGTTCTGCTATCTTTATCACAAGGCAATAATTTTAGAAGGAAGCAATTGAGATGGCTTGTCAAAAGCCACAGACACCACTGAAGGGTCAGCAGAAGGGCATTTATAAAAAAAATTACAGTCCTCATGCACCCTATAAAATCTATCAGGTTTCTAAGGAGCAGGGGACTGGGAGTTAGGAGCCTTAGAAGCATTAGAAAAGGCATCAAATATTGCAGCCAGAACAGGGGGTGCAGCAGAAAACGTGGGGGAGTCCATCTGCAGGAGCTCAAAATACCTTTTCTGTACTTCAGAAACCTGAGCACAATCCCATTTAAAAAACTCCACCATTCTAGAAATTGTGTCTCCAAAAGAAATTTCCTCAAAAGGAGTATCAGGACAAGTAGATTTCTGCCTCAGACCCATAATCTAAAAGAAAGGGAATCTGAGAGGAATAAGCAAGAGATTCCTCATCTGAATCTGTCTCCTCCTGAGAGGAATCCTGTTCCCTGCATCTTTTAAGGGGAGTACAGGACCAAGCAGGAGCTGGAACAAAAGCACCCTGAGGAGGTTGTAAAGCCATCAAAGCATTAAACAACCTGTGAGTGAAATTCTGACATTCACTTTGTCGTCCTTGTGAGCTGGAGAAATATGTTTGGTTTTCTGCTTTTTCTTTAAGGGGATGTCTGCCTTATGAAATGTAGAAGGCTCTGACCCCAGACGGCATTCAATAATTGTAATAGGAACGTCTTCCCTGACTAAAATATGAGGAACACCCCTAGGCACCTCGGTAATAAATCAGCCACAGTTCCCCCTGAACATTCAATGTGGACATCTGCAAGGCCTTTAAAGATGTGCTTAAGGTTGGATCCCCGCCGACTTCTAAACTTGTTGCGACTGAAGAAGGCAGTGAAGTAATCAGGCATACCTCTGGGTAATCAGTCACCTGGGGAGAGATGTCCAGAGGAGGATGGACAGCAGAAGATTCCAACCTAGACTTCTTTAACTTCTTCACGGACTGCTGCCCCTAGGAGCGAGAAGTTCCTTTCATAGTGTCTTTAGCTAAAAGATTAAGACATTCACTCTCCAGATACAAAGCCAAAGAAGAAAGTCTACTATGGAGGGTTTTGAGAATAAAAGCCTGAGAGATAGAAGAGGATATATAATTGTGGGAAGCACCAAGGCAAAACAAGTACTTCCCGTGACAGTCTTTATGGGGATTCTGTCTTCCTCACTGGCATTCACCCTTCTTGGATGACATGAAACCCCACAAGCAATAAAATATAAAAAGAAGATAAGATACAATAAACCGTAACAGGGCACTTATCTGCAATGGCTTGGAGAACCAGCAATGGAAAGGGCATTCAGACTGATGATCAAGAGATGGCGTTTGGACTGACAGCAAAGAAGTTCTAAGTATGGTATGTTCGGACGTCACCTTTTTGCCCTATGCTACGCGAGGAGCATAAGTGTGACGTACAGCGTACCTTAAAGCAACCTAAAGGCTTTGATATACTGGCCAGATGTCAGGCTGCCCATGGCAGGGGATCCCTATTGTAATGAATAATGCAACAGTGAAATGGAAGGACATGTTTGCCTGCACTGATTATAATTAAAGGTGGATGCAAGCAGTTTTCCCTGATGGTGAAATGGAGGAGAGAAAATTCCAACAGAAAACTATTCCTAACCATTCTCTGATTTACTTACAAATTTGCACAATTTCATATGGGAGCACATTAGGTCTCCCAAGGTAGTTTCTACAAACATAAAAACACTGAAGAAAGTTCACCAACAATACATTTGGCAACAGTGCCATTTACCTTTTTCTTCATTGTTGTGTGACCCCATAGTTGGTGTAAGTTCATGGAGTGTTCATAGTTTCATAGATGTTCATGGGTGTTTACTAGGCTAATGACAGCAAGGGCCTTTTTAAACGTAGAAAGATGTACAGTGCTCATAAGTAAGTACTAGGCTAGTTGCTCTTTTGAGTCATTTTTAAGCATAGCCAAGTTCCCTTAAAGGTGAGTATCAAACCCTGTACCTTGTGTTTGAGAGGTAAACATTTTAACCACTTTGTCTACCCCCCACACAAACTATCAACAATGCCTTCATACAACATCTGTATAATCAACATAACTTGTAATATCTGTACTGTTCGTGACTGGGATTAGAATCCCTGATGATACATATATGTTGAAGAGAAGTCCAAAGACAACAGCATCATGCCACCAGAGTCCAATGTACTAATTTGTTAACTGGGTACATAAACTGGTGTTATCTTGAGCGCATTTCAGTACACAAGTAATTTTAGGTAATTACTAGGATAGCTGCCCTTGTGGATCATTTTAAGCCTAACCAATTTCCCTTGGTGAGTATCAAACCCTATATCTTTTGTCTGTGAGTTAAACACCTTACCCATTATGCCAACCCTCCCCACACACACACACACACACACACATCTTTCCCGCAGAAATTCACTCGGCAGTTTCAGCAAACATTTTTTGATGCTTTTACACTGGCTAAAACTAATTTTGATGACTCCGCATAAATCCTTTTATATGCTTAAAATCAGTTTTAAAAATCTTTCAGTTGCATTACTTCACATTTGAGAAAAGTAACAACATTCATCTTGTACAACTATTTACACAAATTAAAAGAAAGTATTCATAACCTGGACATGACCTGTTTTTCTAGTATCATGTGGACAAAAGGCAAACAGTTATTAGCAATGTTTAAGTAGAGGTCCTAGAATTTATAACACATGTATTAATATTGTCTTTACCAGTAAAAGGGGATCTCACATACTATAGCAATAACCCACGCCTGGGTGTGGGTAATGCTGGATTTACCCACGGTTGGCATGGTTTGGTCCCGAGGGTGAAGCCCGAGGGACCAAACAAAGCCAATCGTGGATAAATACAGCATTACCCACACCCAGAAGTGGGTCATTGCTATTATACCATGACATTATTTAAGAAAAGAAACTATTACTTTTCTTAAATAATGGCATAGTATAATGCCTGTTTGCTGCCCTTCCGCAGATGTCTGGCATCCGCGGCAGTTCTGATGTACTGCGCGCCTGCGCAGTACATCAGAGCTGTGGGCAAAAGCAACGGAGAAAGCAAGATCTCCGTTGCTTTTTTTTTAGTGTTTCGCTATGTTAAATGGGTTTAACATAGCGAGATAGCTTTAAAATAAGCAACGGAGATGTCCATTGCTTATTTTAAAACTGTCTCGCTATGTTAAACTCATTTAACATAGCGAAACACTAAAAAAAAGCAACGGAGATCTTGCTTTCTCCATTGCTTTTAAAACCTGTCTCGCTATGTTAAATGGGTTTAGCATAGCGAGACAGCTTTAAAATAAGCAACGGAGATTTCCGTTGCTTATTTTAAAGCTGTCTTGCTATGTTAAACCCATTTAACATAGCGAGACAGTGTTTTAAAAAGAGAGTTATACTAATGGAAAAAAGTCCGGGCGACCGGACCTTTTTCCATTAGTATAACTCGATTTACAACGGGCACGCTGGCCAATCAGCGTGCACGTTTTGGAATAATAATGTGGGGTCATGGTATAATACTTGTGTTAGTACTGTATCTTTAAGAACAAAATGTATGAGCCATCAATTTGTAATAAAAGATTATGGTAGAAGCATTTCTATAAATGTTTGCCTGTTTTGTGTCTCTGTGTGCCATCCTGAACTATTTAAATTTAAAATACTTTCTCTTGCAGACGCATCAGACACAAGCTGAGTACAAGGACCTTAATGCATATGCATTCTCACCAGGAAGGTTGTGTCAGACAAATCTGATGAGTACTTTGTTATGTATCAGGTAATGTTGTACACCAGAAAGATACTATGTACCTATACAGACTTTAGCAGTTAATGGCATGGCTTTATATAGAGCACATCCATCCATCCTCAACCCCTTTTCCTATATGCACATGGGGTCGGGGTGTCACTTCTGCAGTGACATTCATCTTGAGCCAAGGTACCACTGGTAAAATTCCAACAACAAATGCAATGTAAGGTGGTCAGGGTGACCACAAGGACAAATAACTGGTTTGAGAAGAGTATGCAAAAAAAAAGCTAAAATATTTTGAACAATTAAAAAAAAAAGCCAGGTAAGAGTTTTGGGAATTCAAGGAAAAATGTCAGATATTACATTATTTGACTGATAATGATAAACAACAGGAAAGTGTTGATGAAAGTGCAAAAGTAGTTTTATGAAAATACAAATAAAAACTCTGTTCTGATGGAAGGAGAGAGACAGAGAGTGAGACATAAGTTGTAGTTACAGGTTATTCCAGTTACAGGTGACTTCATTCTAAGACATACAGATGCACTTCTTACCAGGGTGAGAAAATAAAGAATGATGGTTAGTTGTCTGTCTGGTGCTACAATTCATCAGATCACACACACACTCAAGTTCTTGAAAAAAAGTACCAGTAAGAGTCTGTCAAAGTACATGTGGGTATCAATGACTTGATATGTAACTCCCTGAACTATATGAAGACAGATACATTACAACTCTCACGCTATATGTCCCGGGCTGGTATGACTTGGTATACAACTTCCTGGACTATATGAAGAAAGACAAGTTAGAGCTCTCAGACTATGTGTCCCAGACTGGTATGAGCCTAGCACTGAGCAGCATTCTACCTTCTCCAAGGATGATACCACAATATGAGCAAAAAATAATTGATTTTAACAACTGGCTTAGTTTTTGGTGTCATTCAAAGGGAGACTAATATTTATCAGCCTACGATGATATGATTCATAGACCAAGCTGCTGCACCATGGATGGCCTGCATCTGTCCTAGCTTAGGTTTTGATTATTGCCAAAGACATTGCCCAACCCCATGGTGCCTTTTTTTATGTAATGCCAGCCTGACAAACACTACTAACACCTTGAAGCAAACAAAGGAAAATATGAAGGTGTTACTAATCAATGCTAGGAGCCTAAACAAGAAACTGCTAGATAAGAACTCCCTTCATGACCCAAGAAAGGCACAATGCCTATCTACAGGAGCTACGGCATGAGCAATACTGTTCAACCTCAGCCTTCATAAAGGTTTTCTGCCAGGCAAATAGAGGACAGCTACAGTCATTCCCCTACATAAGGAAGGACCTTTCACAGAACCAGGCAATTACAGGCCCGTAAGTCTGAACAGCCTCATATGCAAAGCCATGGAAAGACTTAAGTAACTAATTAATAAGGACATAGGGAACCACTAAACACTAGACTCCTCTCAGTTTGGATTTGACAAGGGCTGTTCATGCTTACTCAACCTGGTGGACTGTTTTGAAAAGGTTACCAAAGCCATGGATGAAGGTACACTCGAACTGGGCAAGGCTTCTGACACAATCCACCATTCCAGCATATTAGAAAAGCTAAATAAACTGGAAATAACCTCCTACATCACCCACTGGACTGCCAACTGCCTCACAGATAAGATGCAGGAAATCAAAATAGGGGAAGCTACCTCCACAAAGAGACCAGTAACCAGTGGAGTCCCCCTGGGTTCTGTGTTGGGACCTCTCCTGTTTGGCATCTATTTATCTGAAGCAAAAATCAATTACTAAGTTTGCAGATGACTGTAAGCCAGGAGTACTCACTGCATCCCAAAATGACTTAGCCATCCTGCAGCAGGATCTACCGCAAACAATGAACTGGTGCCAGAATCATGGATGGAAACTAAATGCCAAAAAAATGCATCATTGCATCCTTTGAGAAGTTGTTTACGCTGGGGAGCTACCACATTGACAATCTACCCCTAAGAGCTAACCCAGTTGTTTTGGATTTGGGAACTTATGTGGACAGTGATCTAACTTTTGACCAACATGTGTCCAGTGTCATAAGAAAGTCCTATTTTGTGCAGCTTATAAGCAAAAGGATTACATCTAGATCTAGAGAGATATCATTGCCCCTTTACTCAGCCCTCATTAGACCAATCATTGAGAATAATGTCCCTTTGGCATGTATCTGTCCAGGCATATGCAACAACCTGAATGCCTGCAGAGAGACCTTACTAAAAGGATGCAAGGCCTAAACAATATGTCCTACATGGATTACATAGATTACATAGATTACATCTAGATCTAGAGAGATGTCATTGCCCCTTTACTCAGCCCTCATTAGACCAATCATTGAGAATAATGTCCCTTTGGCATGTATCTGTCCAGGCATATGCAACAACCTGAATGCCTGCAGAGAGACCTTACTAAAAGGATGCAAGGCCTAAACAATATGTCCTACATGGACTGACTCAAAGCCTGTCATTATGCTTAGTATCCTACAGACTGCTAAGTGTTAACCTGTGTCTGGCATATAAAGCATCCTCCAACAAAGTACTGATGGACTTACTGCACATTAGCAAGTCAAGTGGTATCAGAAATACTTGATCCATGGATCTAAACCTCTTCTGCAACATCAATAGAATGGTTTGTAGGAACAAGTATGTCTTGCAGCAGATATCACTGCTGTGGACTAGACTCCTCATCCACGTAAAACAAAACTCATTCCTGTCCATATTCAAGCACAACTTGGATTTATGGATAAGTTGTAGGAAATGTACCCCAGGACTGCCCCCCATACTACTACTAACATGAGGAACTCCTAAATGGTTTATCCCATAAATGGGTTACCACAAATTATCTATGGTATGATCCCAGTTTTTCTTACTAGGGTTAATATATAATTTTTGACCATGAGATGGATAAGGTCAATCTCTAACCAAATGGGATAGGTTAATTTGAGCACAAAAAGGGAAACTGGCTAGGCTTAAAATGGCTCACATAAGCAACTAGCAGAATACTTACCTATGAACATATGTATATTTATTTGCATATTTGATTTTATCTGATTTGCCTTGGTAAGCTTTAGCAAGGATTTTCATTATTAAAACAAAGAGTTGGCATATGGTTGCTTATTAATGTACTAAAGGGGTTAACTACATTAAGCTGGTGAACTTTTACTTTTGACATCCACTTTTTGAAGAAAGACAGACAGGCAGAGAGACTCAGTAGCCAAACGTACCATAAGATATTTTACTATAGTTGGCTCATTTATTAAGAGTGTACAGTAACTGGTTATCCTGGAGTAACAGACTGGTCTTTCTGGTGGTAGCAAGTTACAGGAAAAGCATGGAGGGGTTATGGCACTTAAAGGTAGTGTTATCTTCAACTGGAAATTGCCATGTCTGTGTGTGTGTGTGTGTGTGTGTGTGTGTGTGTGTGTGTGTGTGTGTGTGTGTGTGTGTATGTGTGTGAATGTGTGCATGTACATGCACACTTGTGAACATACTACTTTTACCCAATATACAATTACTATTGGTAAGATACAACTGTAAGTCACATCCCTGGGGAGCCAGTGTTGGTCACAGACCAAGGCTGCAGTCATCATTTGCTATATACTCAATGTCAATCACCTCATGCATTTATTATTTTTAAGTACAGTGGTGTAGATCGAAAGATGAATAAAACTGCCCCTGACAATGCATATATTACACATACTCAAGCTATCCCTTCTTGAAAAAATAATAATATTATTATTTTACTTGGCCCGATAATACTGACATTTTCACTTGAATATTATCTTTCTTATTATCATACAAATCCCAAGGCATTCATCGTAAGATAAAGATAATAAAATCTACCACCTTCATTTCTTCTCTCTTATTTTAATTTAATGATTTATTCCAATAAATTTCATATCCAATAAACAGTTAATTTCTCTATTTAATGTCTTAATCAGCTCCAATACTGTATTATCATTTAACTTCATATTTAAACTATTAACATTAAGAGACAGAATATCCACTCGCCTACTATCTCTCTTTCTTAATTTCTTTTCAACATTTTTTCTTTCCTTTTTCACCTGCAAATCTTTGACCTACTTTTTAAAATTCTTCATCTTATGTGTTGATTCTGCCCCTGTTGGGCAGGTCCTGTTGTTTGTAATTATGGGCCAGTTATCAATAACTATCCTGGTGATGTCCGTATAGTCCGTGGAATAGTCCATGATAAGGTTCAGTTTGTACTTTTTGTCCTGGAAGCCAGGGACTCTGGTGCTAGCTTTGGGCACATTTTCTCCTCCAGGCTCACCTTCTCAGCCAGAAGGAGCAAGAGTGTCGGGGACTACCTGGAACACCCAACAACTCCCAAGTTGGACTCTCCAGGGACCTTTCCCTCCAGTGACCCACCATGCATTTACTGCCAACACATAAGTGGGTCATCTGGTTTCTTTTGCCCGAATAACAGGGAGTTCTACCACCCCAATGTCAAGGGGGATTTTAATCTAGAAGGAGTGGTTTATCGGGCTTCCTGCACCAAGTGCCCTGATTTTTACGTGGGCAAAACTGTGAATGCTTTGAAGACCAGGGTAGCAAAACACCTGCATGACCTCCACTACCTAAAATGTTCCAACCAGCTGGCACAACATGCTCTGGTCACTCCAGGTCACAACAGCTTCAAATTTCACATTTTGGACCACATCTCCAAGACCCTGTTTAAGGGAGACTACAACTCGCTGCTGGAAAAGAAAGAACTCATCTGGCAGATTAGATTACAATCTAGACTCAAGCCAGGACTAAACTATGGAGAATCCATCATTCCAGTACTGAATCTATGGAACTTACAACACTAACTTTGCCAAAAAACACCTCAACATCATAGCCACGACCACCAGATTTTGCTGGTTTGGAACTTCATACTGGTTACTTATACTTGTTTTTTACATGTTTTTACAATTTTGATTCACTGCTGTTTTTTACTGGATTGTTCATATTTACCCTGACATTTGTTTTAAACAATTTCTAGTTTTATTTTGGTTTTCTGATCTTTCACTTTGGCTCAATTGTTTCTGTATCTTTGCATGTTTCTATTTTATTTTGTTTTATGTGTTTTCTTCAAGTTGTCCCTGGTAGTTTTACCATTAGGATTCCATAGCTATCCTGAAGAAGATTTAGATGAAAAGTGTACCCTAAACTCCCTTTTTTTAACTTGTTTTTCAACATGTTTTTTAACATGAATTTTGTATGTAATTTTTTAACAAAATTTGTCAGCAACAACATTTTATTAGAGTTTGGAGGCGACATGGTTCAGAGCTCTTTTCCCAACTAACTTCGGATTGAGTGATAACTGAAGCACGGGATATCCTTAAGGGATAATTTGCATATTTCCCATTATGCCTCTGACACAAGAGGTTTTAGTTACTACACATTATAAGTTCTAGCTTTAAAAAAAATTGTGTGTTTTTTACCAAGTGGTTATCCTGTGTGACCTTTTTACTCACTGGTTTAGTTTGTTAATTGGAATTTTTGATGGACACCCTAATGTTTATGGATATCAATTTGGTAGACAACCCTTATTTCCAATAGTGTAACATTCCTACTATGCTGTATGTAAGATAATGTAAGAAGGCAGAAATATGCATGTCTGTGATGGATTTCAAGTCTTCTTAGGACACTTAGTCTTGCTGGCTGGATTCTGCTGAAATCAAAGTCTGGTTATATTTGCATTCACTGTCTGTTGCATATAGAAACTTTCAGAATATATACTGATGAGAGAATATACTTTGCAGCATCAACTTAGAGCAGTAACAAATAACGTTTTATAATAAACCAGACGGACTAACGTTGCAGCTTAAAGCACTGTTCCACTTTACTTCTCATATAGTACAGATGATGTGAGAGATATAACATTTACCTCGGGATAGTCTGTTGCATGCTCATCCTGTAGAAACAATACTGATTGTTGCAGATGTGACGCAAACTGCTGACTTAATGATATTATTTTTCAGCTTTTCTGACAGTGTCAACAACCTGTTTTTTGTCTTTAGTATTCTATTTGAATCTTTGTATAAGAACATCTGTTCTTGTGCCAGTGCTCATAAATGCAGAAAAACATGTTTTTTAAGGAAACACATTGTAACAGTGTCATTGTCCATTCTTTTTATATGCAGAAAAACATGTTTTTAAGGAACCATATTGTGTCCAATTTTTTATATGCAGAAAAACATGTTTTTTTAAGGAAACACATTGTCACAGTGTTTTTTAAAAGCAGATTTTGCATTTTTGCTCTTGCATATATACTGTTTTTAAGTCTGTAAGGAAAAAATGTCCATTCAGCAGATTCCTTATTTTCCAAGCCACAGTCATTTAGTATGGATGCTGATCACATATTAAACTCTGTTTCTGCATTTAAGCAAGCTTTATTTTATACCTTATTTGTTACATATTTGTAACAGATTTACTTTCAACCTTAAAACCCTGTTGAGCATAATCTTACAATTCCCTCTTTTTATTTTAATGTACTCAAAACACTTTATACTGTTTGTGTCTTTCGGCTTTTCCCGGCTAGGGGTCGCCACAGTGGAACTCCGGTCCGCTAATGATTGGCAGTTGATTTTTACATACCGGCTTGCCAGGCCTGATGCACAACCTTCAACGAAGGTACACCCATTCACGCATGTCTCCATGCAGAAGACGCTCTAGCTGATTATCGAACTGGACAGCGTCTCACTGTGAGGCGACAATGCTACCGCAGCACCACCACCGCGGACTCAAAACACTTTATACTGATATGTATTTTTGATCACATTATATAGAAAACACATTAAGAAACAAAACCTTTAGTCTTCTTTTGATACAAGTCAAACTGCAATTTTACACAGTTAATACAATAATATAAAAGTATTACTACCAAAACTGAATGTATTTAACAACTTTTTCTTTTGCAGACCATTCTGTGAAAATATTTCATCAATTATGGGTTGTGTCTGCTTTAATTTTATTTTTCAACCTGATTAATTTATTCTTTTGCAATTACAAAATTTAATTTATGACTTAGAACTGTTCCATTAACTCTTTGCAACTGTTGAATTAACTATAAGAGACAAGAACTATGTGCTACTGCAAGCATTTATTCACTGCTGAAAATATACAGTTTCAATGTCATTTTAACCATAACATTGTGGTTATGTCTCTGAACTGCCCATTAACATCTTGGTTGACAGTGAAGTAAACATAAAGTACTGAACTGGGCTGAGATATCTGAATGTAATTATTTCAGTATATTTAATACTTGAGGATTAAAAAAAAATGATTTATACACTAAAGAACGCTATGTACATATTAGTCCATTAGCTGTATGAATACAATACTTAATGTTTCTTTAACTGGGGTAAACAATACTAGTACAGATAAATGCTGGTCTAAAAACCAATAATAAGACTCCAGCTTAAAACCAGTACAGTATGTATTTACACAGACTGTTTGCTATTCATACATTTCAATCTAGTAGGTATCCTGGACCCATTTTTTTAAAACATGGTTCTACTGAATGTTTTTGTATTTGTAGATACAAAGACTGTAAAGTACATTTAGTCTAACCCTACAAATGTAGTAACATTAACATCAAGCAAAATCTTGGGAAATTCTTATGTCTCTTTAAAAGTATCTAGTAGAATTGCCACCAGAGGCAACTACATACCCAGAAATTAGAAACATTTATTCTTTTGCATACCAACATTGTCTTGCCAAAAACATATTAAAAATAGTGACCATTCTTGTTCAATTTTTTACATATCTTTACTCTCTCTTGTACAGCTTTAATAAAGCAATTTTAAGCCATCTCTTGTTTTTTAAACCATCTCTTGTATAGCTTTACAGTTTAACAGGTTGTAAATACAATTTCATACTAAACAATACAATAATAACCATTATGATAGCTATTAACAACTTGTAAAATACCTTATCCTGTCAGGTTTAATCCAGTTTACCAGTATTTCTAATACACTAATACTTGTTTTTCCCTCCCCCCAAAAGAGTATTGTCAAGAAGGAATGCAATATTTCTTCCTGTAGCTTTATTTTAGACCCTTGTGCAGTGCTGCTTATACAGTCAGTGTAAAACTGAGAGAGTGCCCCTCCCCCTTTAGCATTGCAGTACTGTTTATCTACTTTATGCTGTGAGAATAGAATGTATGTCAGCCCAACACTTTGGTTATACAGTTGCTTTATTTTGTTACTAATAAACTATGGACCCGTGTCTGATTTGATCATTTTTATAAAGCTTTTGCTGTTTATTACCACTAGTAGGTATTTATACCCTCCTGCATAATTGATTTGAACTGTATGTATACTATAGCCCATCTGCTGGCTGTACTTGATGCAACTGAGGTTTTTTTTTTCTTTTAACATTTACTTGCAAACAGATTATCAGTGACATCTATGCACAATTGTGACACTGTATTACAATTACCAAATAGGGTTGCCTGTAAAAATGTTAACAATTATGTTTTAATAACAATAATGCTTTAGAAAAACTCAAGGTACTTGTCTGGCAATCAGTCTTGTTAATTTTATCTTTCCAACATTTCCTGTAACTATTTATCTAGTCTAGGAAGGTCTGAGCTCACATTTTATACTCTATAAACTATAGTTAATTCTGTAGGCATTTTTCCTTTAACTTGATTGTGATTTGCATAACTATGCATTTATACTACATAAATAGACATTATTTTACAATTGGCTTACATGGATTTCAGTATTTTTTTATTTATTTATTTAACTGTCCTGCCATTAATTTTACAAAAACTGTTTGGCTAATACCATCTGTGATTTTATTTTATTTTTTTTTTTTTAATTCAGAACTTTAACTGTTTGGTGTGGTGTTATTATACAATTATAAAAATATATAAAAAACAAAATAGATATTAGCTTAACTAACACATTTATATTTACATTATTTATATTTGCTGTTGTCTGCCTTTTATATTTGTGCATTGTACTTCAGATAAAAAGAAAATACATGCATGTCAGTCTTGTGACTTTAAATCTTTACTGTTAACTATTTTTATTTAATTTTATGCATTCGTGTAACTATTTTTATTTAATTTTTATACACTAGAACAGTTTTGTTTACCTTTTGACTATGCTAAAAATGGAAGTCATATGCTCTACTTTACCGTAGTACTGATAAATGTGTTGCTTTAAACATTTGAGAATGATTTGTTTAGACATTAGATTTTATCATCCTAGCATGTATGCTTAACCATTTTTCAAAACACAAACATAAAATATATCTCTTTTGCACAGATCCTGCTCTTTCCCAATGTTCTCTTAAGCTCAGTTAATTTATTTCCTTTATCTTGTAACTGCTGTTCAAGGGCTTCCTGTAATGTTGCATGGTCTTTCTGAGATTCTTTAGTAACCTGTTCTGCTGAATCTGAAACTCCTATGGACTTTTGAAAAGATGCATGTATAACTTATCTAAACTTCCTGAACTCGTTGTGTCTGTCTTTTAGAAGTTTATTGCATTCTTTTATAACAAAATGTGCTAGAGGTCCTGTCAGTAACTGATTTGACTCACATGTGGTGACAGGACATAACTGTTCAACATCTGAATATAATAGAAACACTTTACCCTTAGTTAATTCTGTATCATGAAAAGATCTGTCTTCACAGTCTATTTTTTTAGCAATATGATGCAATACTTTTTTATGGCATAATACACAAAATGCAGTTTTTGTTGAATCACACAATAAACATTTGTCATACCCCACATGGTTTTCTTTGAGATACCAGTCAAATATTGTAATACATTTGCATAATGCCTTACTATCAACTTGCCTTGATAAGGTGTTACATTTACTAATGTGCTGTGTATACCAACATTGCAATTTACTCCACATTTTATCTGGTTGTTCTGCTACATTAAGAGTACAGTTTGGCTTACAATTGCTTGAATTATGTCTGAAAATATCCATACTGTCTAATAACATCCAAACTGTCTAATAATATCTAAACTGTCTTATAGCATCCATACTAAAAATGTGACAATGAAAAATTCTTACCAATTAGCAAAAAAAAAAACAGGTGATCAGGCTGCTGTTGCTGATGGTTGGAAATTTTTCAGAGTCACTTGAGAAGCTGGTGAAGCACAACAGGCAGCGGACTGCTGTACAAAGTAGATATTCCACCTTTTCTTGGAGAATTTATGGCACTGTGACTTTCCCGAACTTCAGTCTCACTCCGGATTTAGACGTCTAAAAAAACTTTACTGCTGCAAGCTGCATAAACTGGAATACTTCTATTTAGAAATTACATATAAGTACAAAAGTTAGTTACTGCAATTTGACTGAAGTGACTCTCTGCAGGGCTTACCACTCCTTCTGTGCAGGCTAGCTTGCCAATGAAAAATTACATGGTGCTGTTTACTGTGATGGATTTGAAGTCTTCTTAAGACACTCAGTCTTGCTAGCTGGATTCTGCTGAAATCAAAGTCTGGTTATATTTGCATTCACAGTCTGTTGCATATAGAAACTTGCAGAATATATTCTGATGAAAGAATATACTTTGCAGCATCAACTTAGAGCAGTAACAAATAACTTTTTATAATAAACCAGATGGACTAACATTGCAGCTTAAAGTACTGTTTCACTTTACTTTTCATATAACAGATGATGTGAGAGATATAACATTTACCTCGGGACAAATGTGTCCCTAGCAATACCCCTAACATAACTGGATTAATACAGATCTTTATATACAATTTTAGTCATGCACACACATATACATTTCCTCTTGGTATTCTATTTTGGAGAATTGCTCATCCTGTAGAAACAATACTGACTGTTGCAGATGCTGACGCAAACTGCTGACTTAATGATATTATTTTTCAGCTTTTCTGACAGTGTGAACATCCTGTTTTTTGTCTTTAGTATTCTACTTGTATCTTTGTATAAGAGCATCTGTTCTTGTGCCAGTGCTGATAAATGCAGAAAAACATGTTTTTAAGGAAACACATTGCAACAGTGCCATTGTCCATTCTTTTTATATGCAGAAAAACATGTTTTTAAGGAAACATATTGTGTCCATTCTTTTTATATGCAGAAAAACATGTTTTTTTAAGGAAACACATTGTCACAGTGTTCTTTAAAAGCAGATTTTGCATTTTTGCTCTTGCATACATCCTGTTTTTAAGTCTGTAAAGAAAAAAATGTCCATTCAGCAGATTCCTTATTTTCCAAGCCAAGGTCATTTAGTATGGATGCTGATCACATATTACTAAACTCTGTTTCTGCATTTAAGCAAGCTTTATTTTATACCTTATTTATGTTAAATATTTGTAACAGAATTACTTTCAACCTTAAAACCCTGTTGAGCATAATCTTACAGTCTGGAACTGTGCTTTGGTGGCTTTAATAAACTAGAGGACTACTTGAGAGATTCAATCTGCGTATTTTTGTCTTGTCTTGTCTGCATTGTCTTCATCTATGTGCTGATTTAGCCTGATTTTGCCTGTACCATTGGCCTGCACACCAGGGGTGGAAGTTTTACTGAGATTTTTGCTGAGATTTCTGCAGTACCAGTAACTGTGACCACTGGCCCACTGAGAGGACCCACTAACCGACAAGGCTATCTTGGCATCTGCGGGTTACAACTTTGTTTCCACTGTTTTTTTTTTTTTTTAACTGTTTCCTCCTCAGGGCTTCAGTCTCACATTCCAGTAAGATGGGCTTCCCCCTGGCAGCCTAGGCCTGACTCAACTGCACATCACCACACGCTCCTAATGCTAAAGGGGCCTCCCTAGCAAAAAAACTGCACTTTTTGAGACAAAAAGATCTGTAACACTGCGGCTCCTCCACAGGTGCCCACATTGTTGCCTTTACAGGGGTATTTCACTTGGCATTTTCCTTCCCTGCCAGGAGGCCTTTACCCCTCCACCTATCAGCTGCCTCACCCAGCCTTAATGTCTAAATATGTGACAGATGCTGAAGGGTCTACATTAGATAACTGAACTTTCAAAAGTTCGAGTGTCATATGGTCGACACCATATGATCGAACTTTTAAAAGTTTGAAAATCTAATTAAAAAAATACACAAATAACCTACCTGAACATTTTAAGCTGGGAGGCAAGCCCCTTTACACCCCCCACACCCCTGCTCTTTAAATATACCAACTCTGAGATTGCACTACGATGCAGAAATCTTCCCATTCCATGCTGTACAGAGATCTCCATTAAAATGTTCAAACTTTCAAAAATTCGATCATATGGTGTTGACCATATGACAGTCGAACTTTTGAAAGTTCGATCATCCAATATAGACCTGATGCTGAAACATTGTAAAGGGGGAGTACTGTCATTACACCGACAACAAGTCTCTTTTACAACAAAGATATAGATGTGCTCATGGTGCAGGAGAACCTCAAGATCCAGTAATTTATCATTAATATTTTTAGCACTGAGCAGAGCAACCTTGATATCAAATGGACTAGAATTCAGTGCAAACCTTTTTATTACATTGAAATGTCCAGAAGACGGACTTTTCCTAAAATGGAAGGCACCACAGTAGCAGCAAGTGGTGTGTCCAGTATGTAGACTCCATGGAAAGAAAGTGCACGCCATCCTTGGCAAAGCAAGATGGGCAGTCAATCATCTTGTCCTGAGATGACACATACTGGCTTGCCCTAGTATGGCGCCAGATACTTTCCCAATTGTTAAAGCCAAATATCTTCTCTTTGTACTTGTTAACATTCTATGTACAGGTTGGATTCCACTCAGGACCAGATTCTTACCAACACTTGACACACATTTGACACATGTATAGCAAGCTCCAATATATCTCTGTGCATGTCCTTTTATTTTGAGCACCACAGATTACTCTCCAATAAAAGTTACCAATAGAGAACCTAGCTGTCATGCTGTCTTTAGTCAGCCAAGTGAGTTTGGAGTCAGTCAGTCAGTCAGTCAATGGAGTTGCCAGTTACTATGGCATTTCTATATTGACATGCAGACATAGTAGCAATGAAAGGTTTGCAGTCGACAGACTGGTAACCTACTGAGTTATGCAAGTATGATGGATTTGCATTAACAGATTTCTGCCACAGCTATTTTGTCCTGATTCTTGGAGGCTTAGGGAGTTATTATTTCTTTTTAACAATGCAAAGATATGTTAGTTTAGTGTAATTTTGGAAGAATGAGTAAATTATGTACTGCTTACCAGCCATTTGTGTAAGTGAGAAGGTGGCCTACTGGTTACACAGATAATTAAACCTCTCACAAATCATATCATGCTGTTTCAGCAGTAGCTGGTTGTTGGCTAGAATGGACTTCCATGTTTGCCAGATGAATTACAAAGGGCAGGACTGATATACTGAAGCACTTCAGTCAGTAGGCAGAGAAAATATGTTGTGTAGATAAACTGAGCTGTGGATGAGGTATATTAGGTGAGGTGAAGATGCAGCAATTACATAAAACTACAGGGAAGAAAGTACGTAATACAGTCTAGTCTGAGAATAACGCACAACTAGTGTTTGGTGTAGCACACAAACACTTTATAAAAACAATAGCATGAGGGATGAAGTAGTAGCTTACAACAAACACAGTAAGATCTGAAAATAGTACACAACTATAGTTTGAAATAGAGCACACTTACAGTAGCAAGAGAGCAGTATGTGAATTACATATTATAACAACAGGACAAGTACTGAACAGATTGTAAGAGTTACACATGGTATATTCAGAAGAGAAGGCTCAGATGCCATCATAGTACAGCTGCAGATTTTCATATACTGAAGAACAGTGGTGAATCACATTGTACAAATAAATAAATAAATATACTTTTCAAATACTTCCAGGGTCTGGTGACTGCAGTATTAGCATATGTGGCTTAACAAAGAGGCACTCATACTGGACTTGAATTTCCTGCTAAGCAAATGTACTCCAGAAATCAACAGCCATGTTCTGAGCACATAAACTTCCAGTAATACCTATAATCTAAACTCAAATAATCTAACACTTAGTCTCTGAATAACTCAGTAAACAACCCCCAATTTTTTTTTACCCTTTTTTGACTGGGTTAGTCCAACTATACTAGCAGATACTTTTCAAGGGAGATCCAAGGTAGTATTTATAGAACTTGGGGAAATTTGGCCAGGGCTTCAGGCAACTTCCCCTACTCATCATTGTTGTGAGTGGGATCCATTTTAAAGGAGCACTTCCTCTTCCTGTTCTAGGCACAGAGACAGCCTGGAGTAACAGGGACGGAGATGGAAAGAGAGAGGTATGATTGAATGGTGAAAGAAATGGAGGAGAAAGCAAATATTGAGACCGGAGAATATGTGCAGGATTCTGAGGAAATGTTTCAAAGAAATCTGTCTGATGGAGATAAGTCAGCAAATGGTGGCTGTATAATTACAACCCTCCAGTTGGGAGGGTTGCGGGATGATTTACTTAAAGAAATGGCGGTGCAGAGTGAGCCAGAAAATGAAGGAGATGATTCGGGGGGGGGGGGGCATTATGGAAAAAATACAAAAGAAGGATGCAGAGACAATCCTAAAGAACAGTGGTGAGATAGAAAAAAAACATGTAGAGAAAGTAAAAGAAGGCAAAAGTGGAGTAGCAGAAAAGAAGACAGAATGCATGAAAAATGTAAGTACTTGATAAGGATGCAAAGTAAAGAAGACAAAGAAATGGACAAGTATGACATGTGAGACAATTTAATAGCTGCTCTGAGCATAAAAGCACATGAGGTAAGAGCATTTATTCATAAACAAAGAGACATTTTCTGACATTATTTTTGAGATTGTTTTTTCAATTAAAACGTTTTTGGAGAAAAAGAAAAAAGAAAGACTGTAACCCATGTAATCATTATTTGATAGAAACATTTAATATGAAAACAAAACAAAAATTATGTGCAATTTTGAACAAAGGTAGAAAGAGAGACTTTAAAAGGATGTTTGAAAACTGTATGCAAAGAAGTGCTGTACATTGCAAAAGTTTATGACAAAAGAGGTCTATAGACTGGTGGCTGGGATTGTAGTATTGTGTTAAAAATAGAGAAAGAAATTATATACATACCAAGCATGATACACATGGAGGGGAACAGGGGTGTCATAAAATACAGGGGGCAGCTCAAAATGGGTTTTTTTGTGGAAAAGATGGGCATTTGATAAGAAAATGTTATATTTGTGTGGGAAATGGGACATGATGCAAAAATGTGAATGAAATGTTATAAATGTAACAAAATTTGACATTTATAGATTGCAAAAATGAGTATTAAGACAATAGTAAGAACAATAAGAATATAGTAAAAAGAACAGAGATTCTGGAGTGGTGTAATACATGTGATGGAGATGTAATTATATTAGAAGACACAAGATTTTTAACAAAAGAAGAAAGATTACAAACAGAGAAACTATGGAGAGGACTGATAATCTGGAATTTGGGGAATGAGAGATGTTCTGGAATAGCCACATGCTGTAGAAATACAGTAAAGATATTAGATGTAACTTTAGCAAAAATGGGAAGGTAAACAACTGTAGATTTAAAATGGAAAGAACGAGTATACAGAATTTTAACATTATATGATTACACTAATTGTAAAGAAAGGTAAAGCTTATTTTATTGGATTTTAGACTATATATTCATATATATGAATATTATAACAACATCAGACTTTAACTGTGATTTAAGACACACATATAAAAGAAAGGAAATTATATAAGAAAATGTTAGAAATTATAAGATGTGGAAAGTTAAAACTTTGAGACAAAAATTCATGGACTTACAAAAGGGGTGTGCATAGAAATAGATTATTTTATAGTATCAGAAAATTTAGTTATAGGAGAAGAGGAGGTAGTTGAAACGGGATTTTCTGATCATCTTGCAATATGGCTAGATTAAAGAAAAACAAGGAATACATAAAAATAGGCAATGAAATAAAAAGGATAAATGATAAAGTATGGAATGAAGAAGGAAAGAGATTATTAATACAGTTATGAAAAGATCATATTACTATGAGAATATTTTATAAAAATTGGTCTGAGTGGTGGACGATATTTAAGGAAAAATATAAAAATTATTTTTACAGTGGCAATATAATTTGAGAAAAGTAGAAAAAATTTAAAAGAACACATAGCAATGCATTGTAAGACTTAGAACATAATGACAGAAAGTACTTTGACAAAAATAATTATATGAAAGAAATCAAGAATCTATACAAGGATTGTTATATAATCAAAGATTTTTACAAGGATAAAGAGAAGATGTAGTTAGTTATATAAGCAGAGTAGTAGAGAAAGATGGTAGTGTAATGAGAGAAACAAAAAACATAAAAGGAGAAAAATAACTCAGGAAAAAAATATGAACAGTGTACAAGAAACTTTTAAAGAAAAAAGAAGGTAGTGTATAAAATTTGGTAAGTAAATAGTTAACAGAAAAAAGAACAAAGAGTTGGAAAAGGAAATTTCTTTAAATGACCTAGATAAAGTATTAGGACAAGTAAATATAGATTTGGCTGAAGAACCATTGGAATAGGGTATGAAATGTATAAAAATTTAAGGAATTGGCAAAAATATTTTTAAAGATTTATAAAAAGTATGTAATGGAATGCTTAAATTCATATGGAAGAAGGAAGATAGAAGACAACTAAAAAACTGGAGACCCATAGTATTGAATAAAAATTATTATAAGATCTTTATGAAAATAATACAAAAGAGATTTGAAACTAAAATGGAAAGTATTACAGAAGACAGTATACATAGTATAAAGGGTAAGGGTTGTCAGGCATTATTAATGATAGTGAAGTTGAGGATGATATTATGAATAGAAAAGATGATGCGAAAATCATGACAGATGACTCTAATAAGGCATTTGACACAACTGAACATGAAATCTTATGGGTAATGAAAGAATATAAGTGAGAAAATTATGAAATTATGTATGTTAGTGTATAATAATAATAAAGTAAAAATACTTGTAAATGGCTGGTTACGCCAAGGGTACATATGAAGAGTGGTGTAAGACAGAGATGTCCAATGAGTTGTATAGTCTTTGCATTAGTTACAAATGTGATAGTATGTAAAATTAATTGCAAAATGAAGGAGACAGTATAGTAACACCTGAAAGGTTAAAAATCCCACTTTTGTTAACATATGCAGATGGCATGATAATAATTATTGCAAAATAAAACAAAATTTGGATAAAAGAAGTAATGATTTGCACAAATGAGTGTCTAGATATGATAGGGATGGCTTTAAGTAAAGAGAAAAGTAAAGGTTTATGTGATGTAGTAAAGACAGGGGTATACATTTAATGAATTAAATTCATGTGTTAGGTATAAAATTTGGGAATAAAGATCTAAGTATAATTCAATGGGGAAAAAACAACAGAAGAAACAAAACAATCCTGCATTTTCTGGAGAACATATAAATTATCACTCAGAAAAAAATGTTTGATAAATTCAGTACTGATGGGAAAAATAGCATACTTAGCATATGTATTTATATTGCCAATAGTATATGAAAATAAATTATTGCAGATATTTTTTTCATTTACATGGGTTTCTTGATTAATCCCAGCTAAAAGAGGAGTTTTATATGTAAAGATGAAAAAAGTTTAGGGTTAATTAACCCAGTGGTATATGCTGCTTCATTGAATTTTTCCAAAGTGTTAAAGTGGATAAATGAAAAAGATAAGACATTAGTATTAAAATTGTATAAATACAATACACTTGGAGGTATGGAAAAAGAGTAAAAAGAGAAAAAGAGTGTGTAAATGAAGAAATAAAATGTTACCAAAAATAGTTTTGTGGAAAATAACAATTGATGACATAGACAATTATGGTATAAGCATGTAATGATAAAATGTAAAACCATGGGATAATCTAACAGATTAAAAAATTAAAGCTATAAAAACAAGAAGCAAATGGTATTATCAGAAAGTAGAATGTCAAGACTTTTTGAGAAGACTGGTAGTAGATAAACTGCCACTTAAGGAAAATATGCCATATAAAAAGAAAAGTGATAAATATGTTTATATTGTCAAGAAAAAGAAACTACAGAACATGTGTTTTTGAAATGAGTAAAAAAGTTATGTGGAAAACTATGTAAAGAAGATTTTTTTCAAAAATATAAAAGAAGTGGATAAAATAAACATGGATATGATTAACTATGCATATTAAAAAGATAAGTAAAGACTATATTAAAAAGTAGATACGTTATTTTACGTTATATGAGTTATTGGGAATAAATGAATAAATTAAATTATGTTTATGGTAAATGGATTTTAGCAACAATATTAAGTAAAATCAGATGGTTGTTATGGAAAAAGGAGTAAAAAGTTTAATAGGGATGAAAATATAGTATAATTGTAAAGGAAGCTATGAATATTTGTAAACATATTTGTATATCTATATATTCAGACATTTGTAAATATTTGTAAATATATAAATATTTTGCAAATAAGAGTTATTTTGTATATAAATAAAGGACTGCTACTCTTTTCAATAGGTGCTGTGGGATCTTTTTTATCCATCTGAGCTACCACCAACTCAAGCAGATGTATCTTTAAATACAAATTTTTCCATACCAATATGCATTCTTATTCACAAATCCAACAAAGTAACTTCACACACTTCAACTATTACATTCATTCAAGTCAAAGGACTACGCAAGTTTAGTTGTCTTTTTCTGAATTCCCTGTACTTACCTCTTTTATGAAGAATGATACTCAACAAGAATTCACCACCAATCACAGAACGGCACCTTCCTCTTCATACTTTACTTAGCACTCCATACCATACTATCTGTACTCACTGCTTTTCACACTTAACAGCCACTTTGTGAGGCTCTCATATTATAATGGAATGTAAGGCCTTTTCCTTTTCACAGACAATCATTACTCTTATTATCGTATGCTGAAGCTACATGTACCCAGCATCAACTTCATCTTTCAATACTTAAAAATTTCCCAAACATCTTCGCATTTTCTGTGCCTCAGTACTCCAAAAAAGCACAGCTTAATTTCTAAACCACTCCAACATATGTTAAGAAGCTCCTAGGTAATGGAGTGGAGTTCTGAAAGACACTATGCTTGTTGGGCAAAGACAGACTCACTGAAATATGAAATATGCCAGACACTCCAAGCCAAAAACCATTGTTAACAACAGAAAGTAAAATGTTTATGTGAAAATCATTTTAACTTGGAAGATTGCACATTCTATGAATTGCAGCAGGCTTGCAGCTTGCTATACAGATTTAGAGAGGGAGAAGGCCATAGCCCAACATAGTAGCAGTCCTGTATTTATATACAAAAATAACTTATTTACAATTTGCATTGTAGAAACTCTCACAAAAAAATACAGCAGTAATTCTCCTGCAAAATTTTTTACAGGTTTTACAGAAAAAAATCTTTGGTCGACTGACTGCAGTGGATTCATATAGCATGAATCCATCTTTAACCTTTCACAGACAACTGTTCTACCCCTTCCTGATAGTAATGCACTATACTGAGTGATTCTACCAGTATGTTTATGTTTTATGCCAATAAACAAACAGCAAATATTCCATCTCTCTCCAATTACCAATGCAGTATCATATGTAGAAACGCTAAGAATAAGAAACAGTGTTTCAATTTTGTAGGAAGGACAGAACAGGTAAGCGGGTTTGTTCTGTTATTTTCAAAATTCCCACATACCCATAAGCACCAGTATAACAGGAAAAGGCAAAACATCTGACCAAGATGATTAGTTTAATTTAGCAAACAAAAAAAATGTTCCACTGAAACCATAACTGTTAGCAATGCTTTCATTGCAATGTTTTTCTTTTAAAAAATATTTTTAAAAAATTAATACCAGACAGCATTTTGGCAGAAGTAGCAGTGTTGATGAGCAAGGGTTAGGACATGGAATATAAAAATACAGTGTAACATAGAAGGTGCACATACACACACACACACACACACACACACACACACACACACACACACGCATGCACGCACGCACGCATGCACACACACACACACACACACACGCGCGCGCGCGCACACAGAAATCCAAGTACAGAAACACTCACCCACATACCACCACGTACCCCCCAGCATACACACACATGGCTTCGCTATACTTACCTGGTATGAGTTATGACTACTAAGTGATCAGTGAATGCCATCAAAAGACAAGTGTTTTTCCTTCTGAAGAAAAAATTAACTCTGCAGAGTGATTCTCTAAATCGTGTTTTCATACTGTCATGTCGGTGAACACCATTACTGCCACCTCGGTGAGTGCATTATCAACTCAACCTGTGAATCTGGCATCCATGTGGAAGGAAAGGGAGGAAAAAATGGCTAACAGTGATCCCTGGGATAGTGTGGCTCTCGACTTCTCTGAGAGGTATGTGGAACTGGAGAGAGCCATGGTGAAGGAAGTCACTACATTTATGATTTAAAGTTACTTGAAAAATATATCCGCTCCAATATCACACCCAGGGGTCTGAGAGTCGAGCGATTACCTGCCTTTGAATTTTCTGAGGACGAGGTCGACTTGTCCACAGAATGGAAAGACATTTCTTTAAGGTGCACACTAGGTTGGCTAGGTGTGCTGGTAAAGAGAAATGAAAGAACTTTACATAAGACCCGCGCCTCTATTCTGCACCTACAGGAGAAACTTATAGAGGAGAGTTCGGTGGCAGTGTTCAACAAAAATTTGGTTGAAATTAAAAACAGGGTCTCCAAAATTGAAACGGAGGTGATTTCTCGCAAAAAAAGGAAATATCTTCGTGATGTCAAGGATCACGATTCGGGGAAGCTGTTTTCCTGGGAGTACAGCTTTAAGAGGAAGCGAGGCGCTTATCGTGACGTCAGAAGCAGTTTCAGGTCGGGCGGGGGAGACACTTCAGCGTCTTCTGCAGACGAATCTACTAGCAGGAAAAGTGTTTCTTTTGAGAGCCTAAATGCAGAACAGGAGACTCCGTTACAGGCCAATGGAGTAGCAAGTGATTCGAACCAGTCATCGGCTCAGCAGAAAGGAAGAGGGCGCCGTTTTCAAAATAAGGGGAGAAGAAGGTAACAACATGGCGAGAGCAAGAGAGGAGGAATTAAGCGTTCAAAACTCGGACTTTGTGATTGATGGGGTGGTACAGTCCCTCTGTGGACTGGACTCATGTTCTCACATGGACTTTTACAGAGGTGAGAGCTATAACATTGTGAATATCTCGGATTTAAATATTTCCGAGCATGCAAAACAAGTTCTGTTTAAAGGTACAAAGTTTGTTCCTGTATGTTTCCCTACTTTGGCAGATGTATCTTTAGAAATAAGACAGTTTTGTAGGAAATTGCACTTAAAGGAGTTTTTTTCCTATAAGGAGTGCACACCTAATGTAGATAATGTGGAAGGAAATGGGATTGATGTTGAAAATTCAAATTTAGATTGTTCAGATAATTCTTTGTTAAATATGACTTTGCATGAAAATGAGTTTGTTGATATTCATGCACAGGATGAGATGTGTGAAAATGAAGTGGGTTTTGTATTTAACACTGGTTATGGAAGGTTGACAGTGCCCAAAGTACCGTATAAAAGTGAATTTATGCCACCTAGAAAAAATATTGCAATAAATGTGTTTGAAAAAACCTTATTAAAAACCATTGAAGATGAATACAAAAAATTCCGGGGAAGAAAGAAAATATATAATCTAAGTAAGAATGAATGGAAGGCTTTGTCTGATTTAAAGGAGGTGAATAAACAGTATGTATTCACCCAGGCAGACAAGGGAGGGAACTGGGTGATCTTACCAAGGGAGAAATACATTGCTATAGCATTGGATCTATTGATGGATACAGATACATATTTTGAATTGTCTTGTAACTCTCTGAAAGAATATAATTTCCAACTACTGGAACTTCTTGAAAGGGGTGAGAGATTAGGTTTCCTGACTACTGCTGATGTTAGGAGATTGTATGTGAAAAATCCCAAGGGGGCCAGATTTTTCATTATTCCCAAAATACATAAGGACATTAGGAACCCACCAGGACGTCCCATAGTTTCAGGAAAAGGAGGCTATTTGCAGAATGTTGGAATATTCTTGGATTCCTTATTGAAAGATTATTTGGAAAGGGTACAATCTCATGTGAAAAATACTAATGAAGTGTGCACTATGGTCAGGGACACCAAATGGGAAGATGACTATTATTGGGCTAGTGCGGATGTCAAATCTTTATACACTAGCATTAATAGGCAGTATGGTTTAAAGGCAGTGGAAAAAATGTTGGGAGATGGACCGAAAACATATTTCATTCTCAATCTACTTGAATTTTGCCTGACACACAATTGTTTTGAGTTTGAAGGGAGATATTTTTTGCAAAAAGAGGGCACAGCAATGGGGGCAACTTTTGCGCCCTCATATGTTATTTTGTTCATGGCCCATTTTGAGAATTGCTTTATTTATCCCTCAGCATTTTACAAGAACAATGTAGTCAAATATGTTAGATTTATTGATGACTTGTTGTTTTTGTGTAAGGGCAATTCCGAGGACTTTGGGAAGTTTATTTCAGAGATTAAGGAAAATTCTTGGGGGCTAGATTTCACATATTTTATTGGAGGAAAAAGCATTCAATACTTGGATGTGGAAATTTATCTGAACATGGATAATAAAACACAATACAAACCATTCCACAAAAAGACGGCAGCAGAGAATTTTTTGCATGCATCCAGCATGCATAGTGATTCTCTGCTCAAGTCTCTACCATTTGGTGAATTTAAACGCATAGGTATGCACACTTCAGAGAGGTCCATGATTTCCAGTGAATTTAATAAGGTTGAAGAAAAAATGAGAGGGAGGGGATATTCCCAAGTTAGTATTAAAATGGCTAGAAAAAAGGCAGAAAGTGAGTTAGGATTGGGTCAACAGGTGGATAAGAGGAGTAGGTCTTGGCAAGGTAGAAATGAAGATGTGGGTTCCTATTTTTATGATTCTGGGGATATCAGCTCTGGTGGTAATATGTTTTTTGTAACTAGATATTCACAATTCTCAGAGATACTAAGGGATGCGGTGCTGAGATTTTGGCCCATCATCAGCCAGGATGATAGATGAGGAAATCTTTTTCCATCAAAAGTCACTTTTTCTTACAGTAGATACCCCAATCTGAAGGAAATCTTGAGTTTCAGAAAGAATAGCACATCCAGAAAAATAGCAGAAAGGGAACATTCAGATGTGGAAAATGCAAGATTTGCAGTCGGGTAAAAATTTGGATGGCATTAAAATTAATGATGTCACATATAGGGCCCTTGAATACTACGATTGCAATTCCACAGGGTGGTGTATATTATAGGATGTGGATGTTTGCAACAGAGATGGTACATAGGACAAACAACCAGGAAGGTGAAGCTCAGGATCCTTGAACATTTAGGTGATATAAAACACAAAAGATTGGAAAGTCCGGTAGGGAAACATTTTTGTGAGGTACATGGGGGGGTTCCAGAGGGATTCATATTTTGTGTGTTGGGTAGACCTAATACACTTGGTAATGAGGATGTGTTTCGTGAAAGATTGCTACAAATGGAATCCAGGTTTATTCTCAACTATAAAACTTTGTTTCCTAATGGGTTAAACATGGAAATTTAAATTCAAACTCATTTTTTCCACATATTTCTCAGAGAGTATAGATGTCTATTGAAAATGAATTTATACAGTTTAAACATTTATAAATAAGATGATATATAGAAGTGTTTTTGTATATATGTTTATTTAAAATAATGTATGTAAAGATATTTTATAAATGCATTTATATGAAGTTTTAAACCATTTGGTTTCATTTAAAAGACATTGTTCTGAGATGCAGGTCATATGGTTGCATTAATAATGAAGGCAATTAAAACAGGGTTAATGGGATAGGTGCACTAATAATTTAATTAAGCATGATATAAAAAGGGTGGTGTTTGATTTAGTAAAATGTATTCCAGGAGAAGGCGAAGGCCGAGGTACCAGAATTAAAAGAACTTTTCAAACCTACAGTGACTGTGTTCCTGTTTTGTATACCTAGCGATTTTGGTGCTTTGAAGGAGTGGAGGTGTTGTGTTTTCATACTGATTCTCTAAATCACTCTGCCAAGTTAATCTAAAGCTGCAGCCATTTTCTAGGGAGAACATATAGGTGATTAGCATTTAGACACTCCCCTGGACTGTCACATTAGCATGCAGCTTCGCCAGCAAAACCACTCTCAGTGCTAAAGCCACCACCATAGATAAAAAGATAACATAGGTCCCAGTCCACTTTTGAACAACTTGTCAAAGACAACTATGTAGGGTCCAGCTGAACAAAATGAATTTCAGATTATTTGTTTTATATGGAGAGGCAAAGCTTCCACACTATCATACTGGGAAAAAAACATAATGAATACCTTCTAGTATAACTAAAGTGATGTAAAAATCTTCCAAATTTTCTATTCAACCAACTAATCCCAACTGAACTGCCTTTGACAAGCTCCCCCAAAAAAATTATTAAATAAAATGCTGAAGCTTATTTAAACAGTTCTCTTACCCCACAGTAGCCTTCTTCATTGAAGATCTGTGGAGGGAGGGGGATACCATTCTGTGGCTTTTTCTCAGAGGGAACGTGTTCTCTCATCCACAGTCTGTTATCTTCATTGCCAGCTATATCCAATTCTTGAAAATCAATTTTATTGGCTTCCAAAAATCCCACAACTTCCTGCTGCTTCTTTCTTATCTGTCCATCAATGAAAACAAAACAAAAGAATCACTAGAGAAGTAATGCAAGATTAAAAGAAATGGTCTTTTCATAACTGTTTACAACACATACAAAAATACGGAAATCAAAAGAATGCTACATATTGTTTGCCAAAATCATCCTACAGCAAAATGCATAGTCAAAGACTCTGGTCAGGGGATACAACAAGAATTACTGAAGAGAAACAGCCAGAATTAATGATTCAGTATGTGTACACAGCTTACCTGCTTCTAAGACTGCAGAAAGTAATGTAGATGATATAACCTATTATAGTTTGTTTGCGTCTTTCGGCTTTTCCCGGTTAGGGATTGCCACAGCGGAACTCCAGTCCGCTAATGATTGGTAGTGGATTTTGACGTACTGGGTTACCAGCCCTGACGCACAACCTTCAACGAAGGCACGCCCCATTCACGTATGCCTCCACACAGAAGACGGTCTAGCTGAGAATCGAATGGGACAACGTCTTGCTATGAGGCGACAATGCTACTGCAGCACCACCACTGCAATATATAACCTATAACCTATAATAGTATTAGTCTATATTTTACAAGGACACTTCTGTCCCCCACTTAAAGTAATGACCTCATGAAGACAAAGTATGTTGACCTATTGTAAAAGGATGTTACTGTGATAATTCAACAGTCTTCAACATTACTGCCAGATTACCATTTTTGTACCAGGGAAACCACTCCATAGCTCCGCAGCAAAACAGATGCTGATTTACTTGATTCCAGTTCCTTCTTCTCTAACATCTTTCTTATAACTGTAACAAAATGACTACTATACTAACTACTTACACACATTATTCCAGCTGGGATACACAAAATCATTTGCACAAACATGTTTGAGTCTATGCGCTAAATTACTTTTTCTCCCATTCAATGATGATCCTTAAAAAAGCATGTACTTCAACCACAGCAACAGTAGCATTTAAACTAGACCAGAAAAACGTTTCAGCTCATGCAACATTACAACCATGCAAGAAGGATTTCAGTTCCAGTCTTGATAACGTTGTTTTCAAAATTAAAAAAAAAAAGACAGCAACATACCTCCTAGCACTCAGAGACCATAAAGAAAGGAATTAATACCAAGACTTTATGGCATTATTCAGCAGAGCAAAACTGTAACTAGCAAAGCTAAGCAGCTTCAAGCCAGGCATAATGCAGTGAGTGTGCCAAGAATAAAAAAAAAGTTTCCTTGTGGCATTCTTCACATAATATATTGTCATAACATGATATGCCAACACTTTTATCTACTGCTGAAGTACCATGTGACTTAAGCCGAAACACTAATTTCATTGCTCCTTTGAATCTGATATTCATGGTCTACATGACAGGAATTAGCACAACACTGTAGGGAAGACTTCCTTCCAGAATAACTTGATTATTTTGTCTTTATGTTGTGAAACAGGCACCTGTCAAGATACAAAACTACTATTAACAGATATTAGTTGACTGACTCATTAGCTAACTCATTCTTTCTTCTACGGATGACATTTATTGCAGAGGGGAATTTGTGCTAACACACTGATTAAATTATCTTACACTCCCACTATGGCAAACACATTCCCAAAACAAATAATCCTGACATGGAGATGTTGGATGGCAAAACGGGATGGAAATATGCCTCTTTCTCCACAGCCTCCTTAAGTAAATCAGAGGGAAAAAAACATAGGACTACTAAAAGCAGCACTGAAATGCTCCTTCTTAGATTCAGACCAGGCAGCTACAATAGGAATTCTCTAGCGATGAAATTCAACATATAGCCTATTTATAAGGGCATCTTAAACAAAAAAGAGGCCACCTGCAGTTTCTTATACTTCTTCAAGAAAAATTGGTTAGACAATGCATCAAGCTGACTAAAGACCACAAAATAAAACCGATATCAAAAAAAAAAAAACAACAAATGCATGGCAAAGGACCAAAAAAGCACAAACCAACTTTAATACAACTTTAGTAAAATATAAAACAACCAGTACTAGCACTTTCGTTCCTCACATTATCAATGGCTTCTTCAGAGTACATTTTAGTATTCAAAACTGTGCTCTTTGCCAAAAATCAGGCTGACTAAAGACGACTTACACCTTTGCAAATTCTCAATTTTTAAACAAATGATGCAGTGTTCTGGCAAACTTATTAACTGTCATACCTCATAACTTATCAGTCATGTTCAGCACTATCTTTATTTAAACCTATCTCTTCTTATAAATAAACCCAACTTTCAAACAAAAGGACTGCTATACCGCATTATATATAACCTAAAGACTGAATTATATTATTCAGCTACTTTAGAAATATTGTGAACTTGTCAAGATCATCTTATGTTCTAAAGCACTATAAATTCCATGAAGGAACTAGCTCTAATTTTAAAGTTATAAGACTCACGTAGAATGGAAATTTAAATCCAGTAAGCTCAAAAGGATTTATACTGGCAAATGCCTTTTAAAATCATTAAATAAACTCAGGCATCTGGTACTACAATGGACTGGCATTCCAACTGACAACTGACTTCCTGATGTCCATTTTCAAGACATCTACTATAATCCCACTACCAAAAGTCCCCTCACCAAACTTTGCAGAAGAGTTTATACATATAGCTAATCTGGTCTGTTGAAAATTGCTGAAAAAAGTAATCTATAAACATATATTAGACTTCATTTCTCAGTATGCAGCCAAAGTACAGCGCACCAACAGATGTGCTCTTGCTAGCTAATATTTACACCAATATGGAAGAAAGGAATATCACCAAATCTATGTTCAAAGACCTCAAAGGGCTCTTAAATGTGTGCATTGTGAACTAGTTCTCCAAAAGCTCAAAAAATACCACTCAGACAAGTTCTATAGTTAGTTTATCTTACTAACCAAACAGAACCTTCATTATGTATAATGATACTAGCAACATTACACCCATACCCATACATAAAGGTGGACCCCAGGGATCAGTATTTGGACCCCTACTGTTCCCACTGAGCCTACTGTTCATTAATGACCTTCCTTGACATTTATCTGACAAAACACACCTTACTATAAAAAAATTCACACTGCCTTGGAATTAGACATATAATCCAGCAAATTAACTACAGATAAATCTTTGTGTATACTCAAAGCAAGATCACAGTCAAACAGGGCCTTAAGATGGTTAGTGGACCACAGCCCCAGCCTTCCAATATCCCATTACCTTGTTGTCACTACCCAGTTTCCATAAAACACTATTCAAGCCTTCAGGGTGCATACTATTTTCTTCTCTACTTTTATAATGATCACAGAAATTTGGATTTAAGACTTTTATTTCAAATTTTACAACAAAAACATTGACAGCCATTTGCTAAACAAAACAAAAACCTCTCACATTGAAAACATACTTAGCACAAGCAACAGTAGATTTCTCTTCCCTTGAAACTCACATTTTCAGCAGTAATTAGCATGTATGTAAAGGGTGCAGGGATTTGAAAGACGTGTAATACATTTGCTATCAGCATGGGACACCTCACTGGACCAGAGTGTCCCTTTTAGGGGCAGCCCAGGAGCACTGTCTGGTGAAGTGACTTGGTCAGTTACACAGTAGACAAATAAACGCTAACAGAATGAAGCCTTGGAAGACAGAAAACAACTCATTAACAGCTCATAGCCTTAATCATATATACTAAATGCAAGACAGAGTATTTCACACCCATGTGACTGCAAAAAAAGCTAAAGTAAAAATGTCTTCACAGTTAAAATATTGACATTAAACTTGTAATCATCGCACTGCGCAGTTTATTAAAAACCAAAGAATATAGCTCATATGATGATGCTCCTGTTAACTACAATGGACTCCTTCCATGCATGAAACTAAATATTTATGCATACACACATATACCCACAAACACACACACACACACACACACACACACACACACACACACACACACACACACACACACACACACGTGGCCATCAATTACTGTCCCTTGTATGACTGTGTATATCTCAGATATTTGCTTGGGATCAAATGAATGAACAAATACATAAACAATAACCTAGAAATGTATTTCAGGTTGCTGCTGTGAGAACCACAGAGTGCAAATCATTGCAGCTTCCATGCCCTCTCAACCTCTTAACTCAAGAAACAAAGACAAAGCCCCAACATCAAAACAGACTTCTATGTAATGCTCTTATATACTTAGAAACTTGCTGTTAATAGGTTTAACTTTAGCAACAATTTTCTAAAGGATATGAAGTTTCAAACTCAAAATGTTTGTAATTTAGTGACTGCAGTCCCCAGCACTTTAGAAGAAAACCACAAAATTTATGAGGAACAGACAACAAATATGATGCAAAATCAGGGACAAGTGAAAACTATGTTGTCTGCACACAAAGGAATGTACATGTACACACACACACACACACACACACACACACACACACACACACACACACACACACACACACACACATCTGACCATCAGTTACAGATGCCTGTACAACTGTATCCCTCAGATATCTGCTTGAGAGCAAGTGAATGAATCAGTAATAAAATAATGTCTCATGAATGGAACTCAGTTCATGCTGTTATAAACACAGTCCACCCTACCTCTGCCCGAATTAGAGAAAAAGACCCAACCTCAGGAACAGATTTTAAGTATTTCTGTTACATACTGATAAAGTTGCTTGAATAACAAACACTGCATTAGTAAACCTTTTCTAAAGGATACAAAGTCTGAAACATACAGGCCTGTCATTACTTAGTGACTGGATCCACAACAGTTTATCGGGAAAGCCATAAATTTTACTAGGAACATACCAAAATATCACTGAACTTCTTCGTTCAAGACTTCTGGACTAAATCAAAAATAAAGGTGGGGGGGGGGGGCAAAGGTCCAAAAACCGACAGATTTTAAATACTTTTTTATTCTATTTTATCTGTTTGTTAACTGGGTAAACTCACCAGACAAAGTGTGCCTTTTCAGGAGTGACCCAGGAGTACTGTCTATTTAACAGACTTGCACAAAGTCACACAACTAAAGCAAATGGAGATGAAAGAAGCAAATGTAGATGAAAGGAATCAAACCCTGTACACCTGACTAAAGTTAACTCTAATTCACGTAAAAATTAACAAAACAACATGTTTTGCAGCAACATGCATTTGCTAAACAATAAACTGACTGACTGCTATCCTCGGTGATTTACCAGGAAATAAAGAAAAAAAGTTTTACAAGGGACTGCAAATGTAAGAGGCAATATCAGACACTTTCTGCAAAATCAGGGATAGACAGAAAGAGCAGTCAAGGTTTTGCATCAACATGCATTTTTGGAAAAAGAAGATCTATGAACCAATAGTGGTGCTAGGGTGGAGAGAAGGGATTAGCCGGCCCATGTACAAAGAGTTAGGGATCATGACTAGCCAACTCTGATAGCTCTTCTGTGCATATCAGCATTAAAATGCTAGTATTACATTTGAGGTGAACACTGAGTGCTGTAGCCCTCTTTGTGTGGTATAAAATGTAGCAAGCAGTTTGGTACAGTTTAAAAGTAGAAAAGACTTTTTTTTAAAATCTGAATAACTTTACTGCTCAGTGTGTGGTATAAACTGTAGCAAGCAATTGCTTGCTACAAAAATAGTTAACAGCTTTAACTTTTTTTTTAAAGTGCTAAGCAGTTCCTTGAGCGTTTTTTTATATTTCAAATTTTTGGGGGGGCACCAGATTGAAAAATACCATTGGGTACAGTATTAGCTAGTTACACCTCTGATATGACCCATTAATGACTGGCATTATTGACTAATTGTAATCCTAAGTGATTTACCAGGAACAGGAATGATTTACAAAGAAGGCAAAAATATGCGATAAAATCAGGGAAATTCTGCAAAATTGGAAATTACTCTCTTTCTGTCACTCTCTCTCTTTCTCACACACTCACACACACACACACATACATCATCTTCAGCACTGTGTAATATCATCCTTTCCAAAAGACAAAAGTAGAAGCTTCTCTGCTGCTCACCTGTTTGGACGATGACAGACTCCTGGAAGTCTCCTTTTCATTGGCTATACACTTCAACCAATAAAACAGAAGAAACAGGAGCTGCATGGGTCAAAATGAAGTAGAGAAATGGATCCAGATATTTTTTTTAATGCTAACATTTATGGGCCACCTCCAGCTAGCGCTAAGCCCCAAACAGCTGTCAGGGTAACCGTATTCTGGCCTACTGTATGCTATTCAGTACAGCAACACACAATCACTCCACATAGACGACCTCTTTAAAAATCTGTTCCCTATGCTACCCATAAAAAATGTGTCTTTTCTCCTCCATATAGACATCCAAGTACAAAGAGTACTCACAACTCACAGTGGTGTACAAAATCTCCCAGCTACTGACAAAAGAAAGCAGGCAATCCAGAGCAACCAACATCATACTCCACAGGTTAGAATATACTGTACCTGCACTCCACTCAAAATATACATAACCTCCAGAAAGCTGATAACAAAATACTATAATTCATTCACTTCCGTGCTCCTCAGAAACATCACTGTACCACCATGAATAAATCCAGCTGGCTTTTAATTGAAAATAAAGTTGTCTATCTTTTAAGTGTACCTACCTTTAAATTACTCAATGAAAGATACTAATGAATGGTGTGAAATCTCATTTCTGGGTTGCAATTCACATTTATTTTAATGCAAAGATTAAAATTATTTTGTTTATTAAAAATAAATATACCTAATGTTCTAAGTGTGTCAAATTGAATTCCTACTGATTTTTAAAACAAAAATGATATCATCTTCTTTTGTTCTGGCCATCATTTGTAGCGTTAAGGTAAACTGTCACTCACAGTTAACTAGCTAATGTTAGTTCACACTGTTTTAACTGAATTTTGTTTTGTCCTACATGGCTACTAAGTGCTGTTAAATGCATCTTTATGGGGATACTGAAGCGATCATTCAAAAAAGAAAATTTCCCCATGTCTTTAAGTATGAAAAGTTTGATTTTTGCCACCCTGAACACTTGTCACTATGTTGGAAATGAAAGGATAAGGACAGACTCTAATAGCATAAAAAAGTGAGCTAGTCAGTTTGGTCAAGAAAAGAGAAGGTAAACCCAAAATGAAAACTAAATACTAAGTTCAGGGCATTGTGTCATTATGCCCCACCCATCTTTTCTTTCTTTGTCTCTGTCTCTCTCTCCATCTCCCTCCCTTTTTGCCCTTTTTTGTCACCACTGCCTGACCACCATCAGACTCTCTTTTGGCTTGTTGGTCTATTTGTTTCCATCCCAGAAGAGAGTTGACTGAAAGGCCATCAATGAAGCAGCAATCAGGGTGGTTCAAGGCTTTCTGTTATAACCCTATGACCCTTCTCATGCTCACTGCACAGACGAAGGGGACATGCAATGGGTCGTTCGTGCTGGTCATCCCTTATTTTCAAAAGGAATATTGCCAACATGTAGCCCCGCCCATCTTTCATGAAGCACATGAAGTTGGTTTGCCCGGTCTCCACCAGAGAAATCTCATCACCCCTGTATGTCGCAAGTATCTACAGCCACTTCTCACCCCTCTGGTAAAAGACCAAGCCTCTTCATTCCTCTTCCACCCTCCCTGGCTCCACCAGTGCTGGGGTCACTCAGGGCTCTACTAATCAAACTGTTATGTGGGTCATACTCAGGGCTCTATCCCTCTGCATCATGCAGCTAAATACCCACTTGCTTCTTTTCTAGCCCAAATCCCACACCCCATACAAAATACAGTTGTGTACACTCATAAATGTAGATATTCAAGTGTATTCACTGTTGCAGTCATTAAATTTGGGTTATCCCTGCCAGGGTAGCCATAAGTCGGGCTGAACACCAGAGGCTTAGTATTTCTGCATCAGCTGCTGTCACTCCAGGACTGACGTCAGGTCGGCAGTGGTATAAAATCAGGTAGCCAATGCCATTACATCAGTTTTTCTTTCCCTAACTGTCAGGAGCCCCCAATAGGGAGTTAGGTTATGGTGGAAGAACACCACCAGTAGAAAGTTGTTGTTGTTTGTCTTTCGGCTTTCCCCGGTTAGGGGTCGCCACAGCAGAACTCTGGTCCACTAATGATTGGCAGTAGACTTTCACAAATGCCGAGGTGCCAGCTCGACGTTCAACCTTCAGAGAAGGCATGTCCATTTACGCATGTCTTTCAAACACCCACCCAACTGCAGGAAGGACATGAAGACTCCACACAGAAGGCACTTCCCGCACTCCAGCCGAGAATCAAACGGGAGAACTTCTTGCTGTGAGGCAACAATGCCACCGCTGCACCACCGCGGATACCAAAAATTTCTTGTAAGGAGAGAGAGAGACAGAGAAGACAAAGGGGATGGAGGGAGGGAAACCAGGACTGCAACAGTGAATACACTCGAACATCTACATTTATGGCAAGTGTACACAGCTATACTATGTTCTTCATATTTCACTGTTGCAGTCATTACATTTGGGTTGATTCCCAAAGCTGAAGAAAAGGGTGGAGGCAGTCAAGAAGACTGGGGGCTGGCTAGGATGCCCTGCAAGACTGCGGTGGCAAAGCCTGCCCTGGATTTGGGGAAGATAGGCAGGTGGTAATGCTTGATGAAGGTATGAACAGATGTCCATGTTGCAGCCTCCAGGATGTCCATGGTGTGGACTCCTCTGAGGAAAGCTGCAGAGATGGAGGTTGCTCTGGTGGAATGTGTCCTCACCCCTTTGGGGAGAGGTTTTCCATGCTGTTTGTAGCAGAAATTGATCCAGTGTGCTATCCATTTGGAAATTGTTTGTTTGAATATGGCCTTGCCCTCTGATCCTGCAGCGAAGCTGACTAGCAATTGATCAGTTTTTCTAAAAGATTTAGTCCTGTTTAGATAGAATATGAACTGTCTGTGCACATCTAGAGAGTGCAGAATCCTTCCCCCCTTGTTTTGTGGGTTAGGGAAAAAGGTGGGCAAATGAACAGATTGGTTGAGAGCCACACTGGATACCACTTTTGGAATGAAAGATGGGTTAGTCCTGAGGGAGACCCTGTCAGCATGGAAAATGATGAACGGCTCAACAGCCATAAGTGCTTGCAGCTCTGATATTCTTCTAGCTGAAGTGATGGCCAGAAGCAAGGCTGTCTTCCAAGAGAAAAATGTTAAGTCTGCTGAAGCTGAAGGTTTAAGAGGGGGGGGGGGGCAGGGTGAGCTTTTCCAACACAAAGTTTAGGTCTCAAGCTGGGGTAAGAGCACTTCTGGGTAGCCTCAAGTTGTTAGCACCTCTTAGGAACTGTTTGATGAGAGGGTGTGGGAAAAGAGGTGGCTCTGTGCTGAAATAAGCAGAGACGGCAGAGGCATGAATTTTAATAGAAGAGAAGGATAGACCCCTGTGTAGTAGGTCTGCCAGGTAATCCAGTATGAGAGGTAGGGAGGGCTGTGCCGTTCCAGCTCCCTTAGCCTGGATCCAGGTGCAAAGCCTTTTCCACTTGTCAGCATAAGACTTTCTAGTGCTGGGGCTTCTGGCCTCACGTATAACATCTAGAACTTGTTTGCTTAGACTGGCAGCTTGAGTAGAGGTCAGGGAATAAGCCAGGCTGCCAGATTGAGGGTCTACATTTGGGGATGCATGAATTCTCCATTCCTCTGGGTCAGGACTGTTGGGATCTGAGGTAGGTACCATGGTGGCAGGGGTGACAGGCTGCGCAGTAGTGGGTACCAGTGCTGGCATGGCCAGTTTGGAGCAATCAGGATTGTCCTTGGTTTTTCTTCTCTTATTTTGAGCAGTACCCTTGAAATGAGTGGTAGAGGGGGAAATGCATAGACTGAGAGGTTTACCCACTGGAAGGATAGAGCATCCACTTTCCAGGCCTTGCTGTGAGGTTCCCTGGTGCAGAATTTGCTGAGCTGATGACTGGAGTAGGAGGCAAAGAGGTCGACCTTTGGGGTGCCCCATTTCAGGGTTATAAGGGTGAAGGTTCTTTGGTCTAGCTGCCACTCATGTGGGTATAGCAGGTTTCTGCTTAAGTTGTCTACCAGAGAGTTTAGAGAGCCTGGCAGGAATTGTGCTAACAGGTGTAGTTGCATGGCTGAGGCCGTGTGCTAAGGGGTCATGGCGAGCCTGCACAGAGGATAAGAGTGAGTCACTCTCGGCTTGTTGATATACCACATTACCGTGGTGCTGTCTGTTTTGATCAGTAGAGGCCCTGGGGAGAGTAGGGGTCTGAAAGCTGTCAAGGCATGCTGAATAGCTAACATCTGTTTTCGGTTGATGTGTAGATGTATTTGATTTGGGCTCCAGTGGCCCTGAATGCACTTGCCATCCAGGTGTGCACCCCAGACATAGTCTGATGCATCCGTGGTGAGGGTCTGGGCCGCATGGGGTTGTGTGAAGGGAAGCCCCTTGTTGTGGTTGTATGCTGCTGCCCACCAAAGAAAATCTTTCCTTAGACAAGGTATCATTGGTGTAAGAGTTTCCAGGTCTTGAGAGTGCTGTCACCAAATGCTTTTTAGGTACCACTGTAGTTTCCTCATATGCAGTCTGGCATATGGAATGAGTAGACTGCAAGAAGCCATGAACCCTAGAGCTTGCAGGATTTTCCTTGCAGATAACTGGGTCCTGGTGGCTAGTTGAGAGAAGTAGGCTGTCAGGTAGGTTTGTTTTTCTGGTGTAAGGAATGTCATCTGGGATGCTGTGTCCAGGCTTGCTCCCAGGAATACCATTTTTTTGTGTGGGTACTAGTTTGGATTTCTTTTCATTGAAAGTATACCCCAGGGAGGTCAGTAGGTCCTTTACAAAGGTCAGGTGCATTAGCAGCTTTTCCTGACTGTCTGCCTGAATAAGGTAGTCATCTAAGTATGGGTAAATTTGAATATTTCTTTGTCTGCAAAAGCAATGGCGGGAGCCAGACATTTTGTGATAACTCTGGGAGCAGTGGATAAGCCAAAGGGAAGCGCAGAGAACTGAAAGTGCAGTGATCCTGCCCTGAAACTTAGGTATTTCCTGCATGATTCCCTGACTGGGATGTGTAGGTAGGCCTCTTTTAGGTCTAGGGTGGCTAACCAAGCATCCTTGGAAAGCATAGGTAGAAGTTTCTGGAGGATGAGCATTTTGAATTTTTGTATCACCAGAAAGGTGTTTAGAATGGCTATATCAAGAGTGGGGTATCATATGCCCTCTTTTCTGGGTACCAGAAATAGTCTAGAGTAGAAACCTTGGCCTATCTGTTCTGCAGGAACATGCTCTATTGCCCTTATAGAGAGCAGGGAAAGGACTTGCTTTTTGACCACTGCCCACTGGTTTGGGGGAAGATCTGGGAACCCTTTTGGGCTTGGCAGAGTGTGGAAATAAAATTTGTATCTCTGGAACACTATATTGAGGACCCAGCAGTCGTTGGTAATTGTGGCCCAGTTGCTTGTGTGGAAGGAGAGGGGGTGGAAGTGTAAAGTCATCATGAGTTCTTACCATAAGGGGGTGGCTTTGCACTCCCTACTTTTGAAGAGGAGGAAAGTACAGTTGTGTACACTTACCATAAATGTAGATGTTCGAATGTATTCACTGTTGCAGTCCTCACATATGGGTTATCCAGCTCTCGGTAGCCCTCAGTCGGCCCGAATACCACAGTCCTTGGTATATGGCATCGGCTGTCGCCAGTTGTAAAACTGATGTCAGTATATCAGGTATAAAGGGAGGCAGCCGGCGCCATTTCCTCAGTTTTACTTGCCTTAACCGTCAGGAGCCCCCAAAAGAAGGCTAACCCAGGAATGGTAGCACCCTGGACGCGTCATACAAAAAATAAAAATCTATAGTCTGTGCCTTAGGAAAAAAGGGGAATGGAGGGTGGGAAACCAGGACTGCAGCAGTGAATGCATTCGAACATCTACATTTATGGTAAGTGTACACAACTGTACTATGTTCTTCATGTTTCACTGTTGCAGTCCTCACATATGGGTTGATTCCCAAAGCCCAGTAAGAAGACAAAGGGGGAGGAAGGATCACAGATTAGGGGTTGGTAAGGAGACCCTGCAAAACTGCAGAGGCAAAATCAGTCCTGGATGTAGAAAACAAAGGTAGATTATGAACAGAAGACCAAGTAGCTGCTTCTAGAATGTCCTTAGTAGGTACACCACTCAGAAAGGCTGCAGAGGTAGAGGCTGCTCTAGTAGAATGGGTCCTAATGCCCTGAGGGAGAACCTTTCCATGCTGCAGGTAACAAAAGTGAATACAATGAGCAATCCATTTGGAGATGGTTTGTTTTGAAATAGCTTTACACTGAGCCCCAGGAGCAAAACTAACCAATAACTGTTCAGATTTTCTAAAGGATTTAGTCCTGTGTAAGTAAAATCTCAACTGTCTATACACATCAAGAGAGTGCAGAATCCTTTCCCCTTTAATTTAGGGATTGTTGAAAAATGTAGGCACGTAAATAGACTAGTGTTAAGGGTTAAACTGGAAACCACCTTAGGCATAAAGGAGGGACTTGTCCTCAGAAAAACCCGATCTGAGTGAAATATAATGAAAGGTTCTACTGCCATTAAGGCTTGCAGCTCAGATACCCTTCTAGCTGAAGCAATAGCTAATAGGAAAGCAGACTTCCAGGATAGAAACTTCAAATCTGCAGAGGCAGCTGGTTCAAAGGGAGGCAAAGTAAGTTTTTCCAGGACAAAATTAAGATCCCAATCAGGAGTAAGAGCTCTTCTGGGAGGTCCAAGATTACTAGCTCCCCTCAGGAACTGCTTCATCAAGGGGTAAGAAAAAATGGGTTGCTCAAAAGAACAATGAGCTGAAATTGCTGAAGCGTGAATTCTGATTGAAGAAAAGGAAAGTCCATCATTAATCATTCCTGCTAGGTAGTCAAGAATGAGTGAAAGAGAGGGATGAGAAGAGTCTTCTCCTTTAGCTAGCATCCAAGAGCAAAATCTTTTCCATTTATCTGCATAGGATTTTCTTGTGCTAGGCTCCTGGCCTCATGAAGAACTTCAACCACCTGTTGGGAAAGATTTAAAGTATTGGCCAGGCAGTTAAATGCAGAGTTTGAAGATGAGGATGAAGGAACTTTCCACCTCCCTGAACCAACAGATCTGGTACCAGGGGAAGATTCCAAGGCTGAGCCTGGGAAAGGCTGCAAAGGAGGGGATACCAACGCTGCCTGGGCCAATCTGGAGCTATCAGAATATCCTTTGGTTTTTCATCCCTTATCTTCAGTAGCACTCTGGGAAGAAGAGGCAGAGGAGGGAATGCATAAACTGAGAGATGTGTCCATGGAAAGGACAACGCATCCACCCTCCAAGCTTTGTTGTGAAACTCCCTGGTGCAGAAGGTTGGAAGGAGATGATTGGTGTAAGAGGAGAAAAGATCCACTTGTGGGTGCCTCAATGATGAGTGATGCAATGGAAAATGCCCCTGTTCAGTTGCCATTCGTGAGGATCCAGAACATGTCTGCTCAATTGATCCGCCACGGAGTTTAGCCTCCCTGGAAGATACTGGACTATTAGATGTAAGCCCATGGATGCTGCTAGGGACTATAGTCTCATGCTTTGTCTGCACAAGGGATAAGAGTGAGTCCCCCCCCCCTTGCTTGCTGATGTACCACATGACTGTGGTATTGTCTTGTCCTGATCAGCAGAGTCCCAGGGTAGAGTAGGTCCTTGAAAGCCAGGAAAGCCTGCTGCACTGCCATCAATTCTTTTAAGTTTATGTGCAGATGAATCTGCTGGATGCTCCAAGTCCCCTGTATGCCCCTGCCCTCCAGATGAGCCCCCCATGCAACATCTGAAGCATCTGTGGTGAGAGTCTGGATGGCAGGCAGTGGGCAGAAAGGCAGACCCTTGTTCTGAAAACAAGCTGTCACCCACCAGAGGAACTCCATATGTAGACAGGGAATCAGGGGGAGAATCAAGTCTAAGTCCTGTGTGTATGGACACCAAAGATTCTTGAGGTACCATTGAAGTTTTCTCATATGCAACCTTGCATATGGGATCATCAAAATACATGAAGCCATGAACCCAGTGCTTGCAGGAATTGCCTTGCAGAGAGCTGGGTCATGCTTGCCAAGTTCATGAAGTAAGTGAAAAGATCTTCTTGCTTCTGTTGAGAGACTAATACCATCTGGGTGGCTGTATTCAGACTCACTCCCAGGAAAACAATCTCCCTTGAAGGAACCAACTTTGACTTCTTTTCATTGAGAATGTAACCCAAAGAGGTGAGAATGTTCTTCACGAAATCCAAATCCTTTTCTAGTTGCTCTGGGGAGTTTGCTTGAATGAGGCAGTCATCCAGGTAAGGATAAATTTGAATGTTTCTCTGCCTGCTAAAAGCAATGACTGGAGCCAGGCACTTCGTAAAAACTCTGGGAGTAGTAGATAAGCCAAAGGGCAATGCAGAGAATTGAAAGTGTTGCTCCCCAGCTCTGAAGCGAAGGAAGTGCCTGCAACTTTCCCTTACTGCGATGTGCAAGCCCCCTTGAGATCCAAAGTTACAAGCCATGAATCCTTGCCCAGCATTGGTAGTAACTGTTGAAGGGTGAGCATCTTGAATTTGGGAATCACCAGAAAAGTGTTTAGAATGGACAGATTCAGAATAGGGCGCCAGGTGCCCCCTTTCTTGAGTACCAGAAAAAGCCTTGAATAAAAACCTAGGCCTGCCTGATTTGCAGGAACTGGCTCTATAGCCCCCATAGTCAGTAGAGAAGAAATCTGTGTTTCTACCTCTGCCCTGAGAGTTCTGAGTATGTCTGGGTATCCTTGTAAAACAGCGAAGGTGAGAAAGTAAAACTTGTAACATTGGTTTACTATATCGAGCACCCATTTGTCATCTGTGATGGTAGACCATACCTCTGCGAACCTGGCTAACCTTCCCCCCAAAGGAAACCCAGGGTCCACAGAGGTAGGCAGAAGAAGGCCGAAGTCATTGAGAATGTTTGCTTTGGGAAGCTGGCTTAGAACTCCCCGATTTAGCAGAAGAAGAATGCCATTATTTATCCTTTTGAGGGTCAGAAGACTGTCCTCTGGAAGATCTGAAACCCCTAGGCCTAGAGCGGCCCTGCTTGCCAGGATCAGGGAAGACAAATTCTTGGAGGGATAACGCCTACTAAACCGAGAAGGCTGAACCTGAAGGAAATCTTTTATAGCTTGCATAGATCTTGCATTATCCTCCATCTTCTTAAGTACCTCCTCAGCCTTATTACCAAAAAGATTGTCATTGTGCAAAGGAACATCCAGTAATTTAGACTTAACTGGTTCAGAAAGAGGCTGCTCCCTGAGCCAAGCATGCCTTCTAATTATGGAACCATTGGCTGCTGCTCTGCAGGAAGCCTCCAAAGTGTCAAAACCACAATGAAGTGAATGCTTATTAACTAAAGTGGCAGAATTCAGTAAGTCTTGTAAATCTTTGTTCTTTGTCATGGAAGGAATATCACCAAGTTTAGCCTTAATAGCTTCCAAAGTATGCTGCTGATACTTAAGCATGTGAAAGAGACAATTCATGGAATTATAACTCCATCTGTCCAAGGCCCTAGATCCCTTATCAGAAGGCACAGGGTTTTTAGCAATAGTAGCCTTAACACCCTTGGGGCCTTGAGAAATAATTTCTGGATCAGCAGTAAGGTTTTTAAAAAGGAATTGATGAGATTCAAGAACCCTGTAATACCTATCTGGTTTTCTGGGGGCAGGAGGAACAGAATTAGGAGTTAAAGAATTTTCCATGAAAACATAATCCACAACTTCCAAAACTGGAGGTATAGCCAGAGGCTTATGCTATGGCAAATCTAAAAATTCCCTGATTCTTTTCTTAGAGTGTGGAAAATCCTGACATTCCCATTTAAAATGCTCCCTAAGAGTATTCAAAGTATCCCCAAAGGAAAAATCCTCTGGAGGGGAGGCAGAAAGGATAGAGTCCTCAGCATCAGAATCCTCAAAGCCAGAAAAAAGTTGAGAATTTCCTTCTTTACCAGCAGACATACTGGAAATCTCAGAATCTGAGACAGACAAATCATCAGGAGATAATTCCCTAGTTCTCTTTGAAGGAGGGGAGTGAGAGCCCCTAATCAGGGACAGAAGATCACCGGCCATCCTAACCAACTGGGACTGAGGTACAGGATGGGAGGCTGACGCCTGCTTGCGAGTAGGTTTGCGGCTGGAAGGTTTGCTAGCAATCTGGAGGAACTTGGGAGGCCTAGCAAAGTACAGTTGTGTACACTTACCATAAATATAGATGTTCGAGTGTATTCACTGTTGCAGTCATTACATTTGGGTAATCCTGCTGTCAGGTTGCCCTCAGCCAGCCTGAATTCCAAAGTCTTGGGTCCTGCGTCGGCCACTGTTACCCCTTCCCTGACGTCAGGTGATCAGGGCTATAAAAGAAGCAGCCGACGCTATTTTCTTCAGTTTTTCTTGCCCCAGATGTCAGGTGCCCCCAAAAAGAGTAGCCAGACTTTATATATATATATATATATTCAGAAATACATCAATATAAATTTTACCTTCATCTATAAGCAAATACACCACATGGGTAGTATAAATCAGAGAAGGAAAGATAAGATTCAAAAGAAAAAAGGGGGAAGGCGGGTGGGTAACCTGGACTGCAACAGTGAATACACTTGAACATCTACATTTATGGTAAGTGTACGCAACTGTACTATGTTTTTCGTGTTTCACTGTTGCAGTCATTACATTTGGGTAAAATCCTAAAGCTATTGTTGGGAGTATGGAACTAGACAGCAGTAGGAGCGGCTATGAGGCCCTGCAGAACTGCAGTGGTAAAGCCTGCCCTGGATTTAGACTAGAGTGGCAGATGATAATGCTTTGTAAAGGTGTGCACTGAATTCCAAGTAGCGCCTCTAAAATGTCTATGGTTGGTATTCCCCTGAGAAAGGCTGCTGAAGTGGCTGCAGCTCTGGTGGAATGAGACCTGCTTGCCATGGTGTAAGTAGCAGAAACAAATGCAGTGGCCTAACCACTTAGAAATAGTCTGCTTTGAGATAAGCTTTCCTTGTGATCCTGCAACATATGCCACTAATAATTGCTCTGTCTTCCTGAAAGCTTTGGTTCTGTCCAAGTAGAATCTAAGCTGCCTGTGTACATCCAAAGAATGCAGAATTCTCTCCCCCTTGTTTTGTGGATTTGGGTAAAAGGTTGGCAGATGGATGGCTTAGTTAAGAGCCACACTGGACACTACCTTAGACATAAATGTTGGGTTTGTCCTCAGGGAGACCCTGTCTGGATGAAAAATTATGAAAGGTTCCACAGCCATGAAAGCTGGCTCAAAAGGAGGCAGGGTGAGCTTTTCCAAGACATAGTTGAGGTCCCATGCAGGTATTGGTAGTCTTCTTGGAGGCCTCAGATTTTTGGCTCCTCTGAGGTACTGCCTTAATAAAGGGTGAGAAAAAAGTGGTGGCTCTGTATTGTAGTGAGCCAAAATGGCAGAGGCATGAATTTTAATTGATGAAAAAGATAGGCCTCTGTCCAGCATCTCAGTTAAGTATTGCAAAATCTGAGGAATATTTGGTACCGCTGTATCAGTTCCTTGTGCCTGGTTCCAGGCACAAAATCTCTTCCATTTTCCAGCATAAGACTTTCTAGTACTAGGCCTTCTGGCATCCAGAATGACATCCATCACAGCTTTACTGAGAGGTGTTTTTTGTATGTCTACATTATCCGCCATGCTGCCAAGTTTAATGTCCAGAGTTGGCTGTGCATGATCTGATTGTTTTGCTGGGATAGTAGTCGAGGTATTTGAGGTAAGGTCCAAGCCAGGTATAGAGATAAGTTCCTTAGTATTGGATACCAGTACTGGCGTGGCCAGTGCGGGGCAGTCAGTATCATCTTTTGCTTCTCCTGTCTGACCTTTAGGAGCACCTTGGGGAGGAGAGGCAGTGGAGGAAAGGCATATACTGATAGGTTTTTCCAGCTGAAAGATAGGGCGTCCACTTTCCATTCTTGTCTGTGATAAGTCCTTGTGCAGAATCTTTTTAGTTGGTAATTGAGAGGGGAGGCAAATAGATCTATGTCTGGGCATCCCCATTTCCTTGTTATCATGCTGAAGACTTGTGGCTCCAGCTGCCACTCGTGGGGATCCATGAGCTTTCTGCTTACTTCGTCTGCCATAGTATTTTCCTTTCCTGGCAGGAATTGTGCCTGCAGATGTACTTGGTAAGTCAAAGCGGTGTCCCACAAGGTCATGGCTAGTCTGCAAAGGGGGTAAGAATGTGTGCTCCCCTGCTTGTTTATATACCACATGACCATGGTGTTGTCTGTCTTTATCAGTAGTTGTCCCGGATGAAGTAGGTCTTTGAAGGCTGTCAGGGCATTGTGAACAGCTAACATCTCTTTTTGATTGATATGTAGATGCATTTGGTTTGAGGACCATGTGCCCTGAATGCCTCTTCCTGCCATGTGGGCTCCCCAGGCATAATCTGATGCATCCGTTGTTAGTGTCTGCCTGGCTGGAGGTAATGTGAATGGCTGTCCCTTGTTCTGGTGACAAGCCTTTGCCCACCATCGAAACTCCTGTTGCAGGCAGGGACTCAGAGTAATGACTTGTTTCCAGGCTGTGGCAATGTTGAGTCCAAACACTTTTTAGATACCATTGAAGTTTCCTCATATGCAGTCTTGCATATGGAATTAGTAGGATGCAGGATGCCATGAAGCCCAAAGCCTGCAGAATTTTTCTTGCAGATAACTGGGCCTTTGTTGCCAACATTTTGAAAGAGATAGTCAGATGCCTTTGCTTGTCTGGCATGAGATAAGCCATCTGGGCAGTTGTATTTAAGCTTGCACCCAGGAATGTTATCTCTTGTGAGGGTACTAGTTTTGATTTCTTTTTGTTGACTGTGTACCCTAGGCATGTTAGAAGTCTTTTCACAAACGCCAGATGTTGAAGAAGAATGTCCTTGTTCTCTGCTTGAATGAGACAGTCGTCCAAGAAAGGATATATTTGTATTCCTCTTTGTCTGCAGAATGCAATTACTGGTGCCAGGCACTTTGTAAAGACCCTGGAAGCAGTAGATAAGCCAAAGGGCAGTGCAGACAATTGGTAATGCATTGAACCAGCCTTGAATCTAGGTATCGTCTGCATGATTGTCTGATTTGAACATGCAGGTATGCCTCTTTTAGGTCTAAAGTCACAAGCCAAGCATTATTGCCCAACATGGGCAGAAGCTGCTGCAAAGTCAACATTTTGAATTTTGGAATATCCAGGAAAGTGTTCATTATAGATAGGTCTAGTATCGGCCTCCAGGCCTTGTCCTTTCTGGGTACCAAGAACAGTCTTCAGTAAAATCCTTGTCCCTGCTCTTGCTCTGGTACTTGATGAATGGCCCCCATGTCCATGAGGGATGAGACTTGTTTTTGTGCCTCTGCCCATTGATTTTTTGGCAGATCTGGCCAGCCGTTTGCCTGTGGCAGAGTATGGAAATAGAACTTGTATCCTTGTGACACCATGTTTAGAACCCACTTGTCCTGGGTTATGATGTGCCAATTTTGAGCAAGAAGTGCTAATTTTCCCCCTAAGGGTGCTGCCAAAAGTTAAGTGCTTGGTGCAGGCAGGGGAAAGTCATTGGGACTGTTTTATTTATTTATTTATTTATAGTTGATTTACCAGGATTGTCCATTGGGCCCGAAGAACCTGTTTTCAATGAAGTCCTGGGGAGAAAAGCTCCAGAACAAAGATACAAAAGATTACAGATGTTCACACTTTTACACTTACAATCATAGTAAAACAGATTGTCAAAAACAGTGGTAACAGAACTATACAGTGGTTGACAAATGTAGACAATTGTGGGTTCAAGACAAAAAACAAAGGACAGGTGGTTACAATGCAAAGAATCTAAGGTTTAAGCAGCTGCAAATAGACTACTTTGGTTACATTGTGTATGATTAACATAGCATTGCTGTAGTAAATATGTAGTATCTTGAGTGGAATAGTAGAATGTAAGAATTATTAGGTGTTATTGCATTTGCTTATTTATAGTATCTGGTTATATATGATATGGTTGCCTGTAGGGAACAGACTAGGCTATGAGGGGTGGGAGCAGGAGCATTCCCAGGAGGATGTTAAGTGTGTATGCAGAGATTTTTTAAAAGCTGGGAGGTTAGTAGTTGTACAGATGGAGGGGGGAAGGGAGTTACATAGGCGTGCCAGGGCAAAAAACAGCAGGTTTTTCCCTGGAGAGTGAAAAGGTTTATACAGTTCTATCAGATTTTGGTTATTAGATCTTAGGAGTCTTTGTGGCATGTGCATTTTAAAGGTGGAGTTGAGTGAGGGACAGAGGGATGGATGGAATATGAGTTTGTGTGCAAAGGCGAGCTGAGTAAGGAGAGATAGTTAGGAAGCTCAAGCCAGTTTAATTTGTGGAGAGATACACAGTGGTGGGTAGATGCTTTGTGGCTAGTGGCAAATTTGGCAATTTTATTATAACAGGAGGACAGTTTTGTTTTGAGGGATAATTGAAGGTTTGTTGGAAGAGGAGCGCCATATAAAAGGGAAGGCATGAGGAATGTTGTAGCAAGAGTGAGCTTAGTAGATGTAGAGAGGAATCGATTTTGTCGATATAGCATGCCAAGTTTGTAGTGGGTTTTTTTATGTTTAGTTGTAGATAGCTATTGAATTTGAGCTGGTCATCTATCTGGACCCCTAGCAGTTTGGTTTCAGATACTAGTTCAAGAGGTGTGTTGTTTTGGCTGATGATAGAGGGTAGATTTCTGTCAATGGTTGTGTTTTTTGAGGGAGTGAATACCATAAGTTTGGCTTTTGATGCATTGAGTGCTAAATGATTGTTTTTCATCCACTGTTCTGTGGTAGAGAAGGCATCTTGAGTTAATTTTAAGAGAGTGGGAATGGATGTGGCTGTGCAGATAATTGTAGAATCATCTGCATATTGAATAAGTTTGGCATCGGGAATTGAGTGGAAGAAGTCATTTATGAATATATTGAAGAGGAGGGGACCCAAGATGGAACCTTGGGGGACACCAGTGGGTGTGTTCAGGAAGGAGGAGGTGGCTGTTTTCCATTTGACAGCTTGTTGCCTATGAGAGAGATAGCTGGTGAACCAATTGAGAGAGGCAGGGGATAGGTTTAGGTTAGATAGTTTAGTTAGGAGAAGGCTGTGAGAGATAGTATCGAAGGTCTTAGAGAGGTCGAGAAAGAGGGTAGATACAACAGAGCCAGAATCTCGGGCTGTATTTACTGTTTCCAGGAAGGAAATGAGGGCAGTCATGGTGCTGTGGCCGGGTCTGAAACCGTGTTGTGTGGAAGTTAGTAAGTTATTGTCTAGGAGATAGGGAAGGAGTTGGAGATGGATACATTTTTCTAAGAGTTTTGATATAGGAGAAAGGATGGCGATGGCACGGAAGTTAGTGATATTGTTATTATTGTCTCCTTTGTGCAAGGGTATGATGAAAGCTCTTTTCCAGAGTGTGGGAACAAGACCTTCCTGGACAGAGCGATTTATTAGGATGCTGATGGGGAAGGCAATGGCTTCAGCGGCTATGTTGAGCAAGGATGAGGGTATGTTATCAGGTGCATTAGTACATGGTTTTAGCTTTTGATAGAGTTTTTTTATGGTAGAGGTAGGGATGGGTTTTAGGGAGAAAGGTGGGAGTTGAGAGGTAGGAGTTGAGGGGGGAGGTAGGAGGAGGGATGCAGGTGTAGGTGGTGAGGGGTTACTGGAGAAGGGTGTGGTTAGTTTAGAGATAGAGTCTAAGAAGAAAGAGTTGAATTGGGTGGCCAGATCGCTATCTGGAGCATTTGGGTCTGGGCTTGGGTTTTCTACTGAGCCAGGTTTTAGGAGTTTATTGATGCCTTTCCAGAATTTTTGAGGATTGGTTTTATGGTTGTTTTGGAGTATGGAATAGTAGTTTTGACGATCTATAGTGATAAGCTTTTTAACTTTGTTGCAAAGAGTTCTGAATTCATTAAGGGTGGAGGGAGTTTTGTTTCTTTGGTAATATGCCCAGGTTTTGTCTCTAAGTCGCATGGCAGTTAGTGTGTTTTTTGTTAGCCAGGGGGCGGTATTGTTTCGTATTCGTTTGGTTTTTAGGGGGGGTTTCTGTATGTTTGTGATCTATCTTCTCCAGCTTTGGAGGTAGAAGCACCCCACTGCTTGGGCCTATAAGAACCTTGCGCCTGGGATCTGCCCCTAGGGCGTCTGGATCTGCCCCTTTGAGGTCTGTCTGACACAGGAAAGGACCAATTTTTTGTAGGCCAGTGTCGACTAAACCTGGGTGGCTGTACTTGTAAAAATTCTTTGACAGTTTGCATAGATTTAGCCTTGTCCTCCATTTTCTTTAACACCTCTTCTGCCTTAACACCAAACAGAGTATCATGCTGTAAAGGTGCATCCAGTAATTTAATTTTAACATGATCAGGCAGATTTTGTTCCTTTAACCAAGCATGCCTCCTAATGACAGAACCCGTAACTGCAGCCCTGCAGGAGGCCTCCAAAGAATCAAAACCACATTGCAAAGTATGTTTTCCAACTTGTTCCGCTGCATACAATAAATCCTGCATTTCCTTGTTTTCTGCACATTCAGAATTTAACAACATTTTCTGTTTAAGCAATCCCATGACATGTTGCTGATACTTAAGCATATGAAATTGACAGTTTAAGGCCCTTATAGCCAAAGTTGCAGATGTGTAAACCTTTTTTCCCCATGTATCCAGTGCCCTTGAATCTCTGTCAGAGGGGGTAGGGTTTTTTGCAGTGGAAGCCTTAACTCCCTTTGGACCCTGTGAAATAGTTTCCGGGTCAGCAGCAGGATTTTTAAAAAGAAATTTGTGCGAGTCAGGAACCCTGTAATATCTAAAACACATTCCTGCACGAACGGCGTGTGCACGGCCAAAAGACAAAATCCAATCCAGAAAGAAAGGCCAGCACCCAGCTCCTGTGACATAGGCAATAATTATTTAGTTTTATTTCAAAGAAGAACAGCAAGAAACATAACCATACACCAACATGGTTGTACCGGTTTCGGCAAACCTTCCTCAGCAACCAAACATGATGTAGCAAGTAAAAACAAAACCTGACTTGCTCTCTTCTTATAAGTAAATTCATATTGAATGCATGGACCGCCCTCTAGTGCATATGTTGGTAATGCACAAATTATTATACACATTAAAGCAAAAATTCTAATGAAATATATAATAAAATATCCTGACAGATATGTTGGCATGTGGAAACCCCCCCCCCAATATAAAGCTGGACATTTAGGGTGGATGCTTCAAAAATTATCGTTCAAACCCAGAGGAAAAAATGCCCCTAATTTGATAATCCACATTTTTTCTTTGTAAGTAAACATCTTATGTAGAACATGAGAATGTTTGTGCCTGTCCTTAATATGATCAATGACCATAAAACAAAAAATGGCCGTAGGGTGTTTAGAGATATGTTTATATAAAGAGCTGGACCCCTTTTTGTTCTTAATGTCACTAAGATGTTCCCCTATCCTGACCTTAAAAGGATGGGAGGTTTGTCCAACATAAAAAGCTCGACAATTGCACTGGGCCAAATAAATCACCCAAGGAGTACTGCAATTGGCAAAGCATAACACATCATAAACCTCTGGAAAATTATGTGTGGAGAAAGTCTGACATATTAGAACCCTAGGGCAATAGGTACAAGGACCACATGGGTAGCATCCAAATATGGAACCTCCAAATAAATTAATTTGAGTAGATGAACAAGTATCCTTATTATGAACCCTCTTATAGTGACTGAAGAGAGAACCCAAAGACCGCCCTTTACGAAATGAATAGTGACACCGATCCCCTATATATTTATCTAAGATTTTGTCCAATTTTAACAAATGCCAATGCTTACGAATGATATCAATAAATCCAACAGTATTTCTCCCATAGGTTGTTACCAATCTGAGCAAATCTGACTTAAGCGAATCCAGAACAAGATAGGATAACAAATCAGTTCTGTCCTGCTCATTCACAAAACGGTTGGCCCTTGTGATGTCACCCCCTAAATAACCCCTACTCGTAAACCTGGAAATAAGATCCTTTTTATGATGGTCGTATGTGGAAGAACTGGAACAGATCCTTTTAACACAAAGAAATTGAGACTTGGGGTGTTCCTGATGACATGCCGGGGGTGGAAACTGGTGGCATGTAATAAGGTATTGAATTGAGGAAATTTTCTGAATATCTCACTCTCAAGAGTGTTGGTATCAGTTCTTTTTACCAAAACATCCAAAAATGTGATTTCACATCTAGAAAAAGTCAGCTTAAATTCAATACCCCATATATTGCCATTCAAATATTCTAAGAATTCCAAAAGGAATTCCTCACTAGCTCTCCACACCAACAATCATCAAGATACCTCCTCCATATGTCCATTTCATTGATATAAATGTTATGACTGATGTCATATATCACCTGATCTTCCACATACGTCATAAATAAATCCGCATAAATGGGGGCAAAAGATGCCACCATAGCGGTGCCCTGAATCTGCCAAAAGCACCTGTCCTTGAAAAAGAACACATTATGAATCAGGACTTGTTCAGTCATACAAACCGAAAGGTTATTAAAACCAGGCTTGCAAATATTGGCCTTATCCAACCAATACTGCGGGGCCAAAAATCCTACCCAATGCAGAATACTAGTACATAACGAGGTGACATCCAAAGTACACAAGAGCCAATTAGATTCTAATTGGGTCTCAGAAATAATAAAAAGGAACTGAGTAGTATCCTGAATTCTGGAACGTATGTAAACCAAAAGTGGCTTTAAATACAATGTTAGAAATTCAGACAAAGGTTCTGTTAAGGAACCTTTACCTGAAACTATCAGTCTCCCGGGTGGTCTTATGGGATCTTTGTGAATTTTTGGCAAAAAATAGATGTATTGCGTACTAGGAAAATCAACCTTCAATTGATGACACACTTCATCAGTAATGATGCCCCCATCTTTGGCCAAATCTAAAAAATGATCAATATCCTTTTTAAATTCCCTAGTTGGATCCACCTGCATTTCTTGATAATGATTATTATTAGATAATTGCCGATCACCTTCAGCTTCATAGTCCCCCAGGTCCTGGACCACCACTGCTCCCCCTTTATCCGCAGAAAGAACAACAATTTCCTTGTTGTTAATTAATTTTTCCATACATATTCTCTGATATTTGTCCAAATTGTCCTTCAACCTGTCCTGTTTGTATAAATATAGATGCAAATCTTTAAGGACAGCGTTTTGGAATGTTTGTACAATGGGTTGCATAGGTGGCCTGAACCTGGAGGACCTGAAGCGAAATTCCCTAGATTCAGAGGCACCATTATCTGAACCATGAAAAAAGCATTTCAAATTCAAATTGCGACAAAATTTAACCACATCCTCTGCAAAAAAAAATGTTTCTGAACAAAAAACCCAGGGACAAAGCTTAGTCCTTTAGTCAATAAATCAACTTGTTAATCATCGAATGTCACAGAGGAAATGTTATGCACATTATTGATTTTGAATGCTACATCCTGGTCATCTGTTGAAGGATGTCCCCCAGCCCATCTGGGTTTGTGATGCTTCCTCCCCCCTCGTCTCTGGGCCTTGTGCCTAAAGGGACCTTCCAGATGAAACTGGACTCTAGATTATTCCTTTTGGAAATAGGGGAAGCACTAATATGTTCTTCATCCCAGTCCGTATTGAAGGACGAATCCTCGCCAGATGGCGTGGATTCCCTACTCCTTTTTTTCTTCAAGATGGATTTGAGCCGAGTAACTCTCATTCTTTTTGATGCATCCATGGGCATATCAAATTTAACCCTGGGTCGCATCTCAAATGGCTTAACCCTATCATAGTCACTGACAACCCTAATAAATTTCTTAACCTTTTTATCTTTTAAACCTAAGTCCAAAGTGGACAATTCTTTGCCAAGTTTGCCAATGTTATCTTTATAACAAGAAAGTGTAGAGTACACCTCCACAGTTTTGCTGGTCAGTGATACATTGGCAATTTGTTCCTCAACCTTCCTCTCATAAAATCTACTCAAAAGATCTACAAAAGTCATAGAAACACATTGTTGGACTTCCGCCCATTGCGTAAGAAGACATTCATCCGGTTCTGCCACCATGGGCTGTATCCTAACCCTAAGTCCTCTAGGAACTACTTTCCTACGTTGATAGGCCCTGAATAATTTTAAATGCCAAACACTTTTACGAAGGGAAATGAGATCCTTAGTTAATTTGGCAAAAGTCAAATTGCAGTCCTGAGTGGGATCCAGGACACCAGGAACAGCATCACCCGAACCTGAGCCTAGGCCAAAAATGCCCAAATCCTCCGAGTCTGAAGACAGATCCTTAATAAGGGTTGCTAATTCCATTACTGACCAAAAATGACCGCAAAGTCAAATACCAAATACAAAAAAATATTTATATATATATCACATGTGCGCAATATAAATTCAGCCCAAAACATATTCAATTGACAAATAGTTGGCCAATCAATATACCAATAGGTATAATTCATGTACCCAACCATAAGTATTAGCTGACCCTAATTGTCACCATTTTGGATAGGTGATATAACAAAAAGTACAGTTTTGTACCTACCATAAATGTAGATGTTCGAGTGCTAATACAGCTGCAGTCATAACAGATGGGTTCTCCTGCCGTCAGGCGGGTCCTCGGTCGGCCAAATTCCAAAGTCTAGGTCCGGCGTCAGTTGTCGTTGCTTCTTCCCTGACGTCAGTGCGCCAGGGATATAAAAGAACCAGCCGACGCCATTTTCTTCAGTTTTTCTTGCCCCAGATGTCAGGTGCCCCCAGAAGGAAGGCAATACATAAATTTGTGTAATAAAGCAATGCAATATAACCAAAATACACTAGTTGCAAGCAAATACACCATAAAAGAATACCCCAATCAGGTTGTATGAGGAGGTGTTAGCCAATAGGCCTGTCCCAAGAGGGGAAGGAGGGAGGGAAACCTGGACTGCAGCTGTATTAGCACTCGAACATCTACATTTATGGTAGGTACAAAACTGTACTATGTTCATCGTGCATACAGCTGCAGTCATAACAGATGGGTAGAATCCCAAAGCTAAGAAAGGGGTGGTAGGCACTAGGTGGAACTAGGAGGAGCCAGAATGCCCTGCAAGACTGCAGTGGCAAAGCCTGCTCTAGTTTTGGAGTATAATGGTAGGTGGTAGTGCTTGGAGAAGGTATGCACAGAACTCCAAGTGGCTGCTTCCAAAATATCTTTGGTAGGAACTCCTCTGAGGAAAGCTGCAGAGGTAGCTGTGGCCCTTGTGGAGTGAGTTCTGATGCCTGCAGGTACAGTTTTACCATGAAAAGAGTAACAAAAGTGTATGCAGTGGGCTATCCATTTTGAGATTGTCTGTTTGGAAATTGGCTTCCCTTGAGCTCCTATAGCATAGGACACAAAGAGCTGTTCTGATTTTCTGAAAAGCTTTGTTCTGTCCAAATAATAACGCAGCTGTCTGTGGATGCCCAAGGAATGTAGTAGTTTCCCCCCTTTGTTTTGAGGATTAGGGTAAAAGGTAGGTAAGTGTATAGCCTGATTCAAAGCTACCCTGGAAACCCACTTTGGCATAAAGGATGGGATGGTTCATAAGGAAACTCTGTCCTGATGGAAGATGATAAAAGGCTGCACAGCCATGAGGGCTTGTAGTTCTGATACCCTACGAGCTGAGGTGATAGCCAGAAGGAAAGCTGTTTTCCAGGACAAATATTGCAAATCTGTTGAGGCAGCTGGCTCAAAAGGAGGCAAGGTCAGATTTTCTAGAATGAAATTGAGATCCCAAGCAGGTATTGGTTGTTTCCTTGGGGGTTTTATATTTTTTGCCCCTCTGAGGAACTGTCTTAAGAGGGGGTGAGAGAATAAAGGTGGATCAGTGTTGTATTCTGCAGAAATGGCTGAGGCATGGATTTTGATGGAGGAGAATGAAAGTCCACTGCTTAGCAGCTCAGCTAGATACTGTAATATTTGAGGTAAATTCAGTTTTCTAGGATTCTGGCCCTTTTTCTCATTCCAGGCACAAAACCGTTTCCATTTTGCGGAGTAAGCTTTTCTAGTAGACGGCCTTCTGGCCTCCAAAATGACATCCTGCACCTCCTTGGAGAGTAGGGTCTGTTGTGATGTTAAGGAATCTTCCATGCGGCCAGATTGAGTGTTTTCAGCTGACTGTGAAGAGTAAGAATGTTCCTGTTCATCAGAGTGCTCTGAAATAATGGAGGCCTGGTCAGAGGAGGGGGATTCTTCCTCCACTCTGGGCCTTTGACTGGGGTTGAGAACCCCTGATAAGAGAAATCAAATCCTCAGCCATTTTAAGCATCTGTTTTTTAGGCATGGGGCCTGGAGAAGGGCCCTGTGGAGCTTGTCTCTTAGAATTCATGGTTGCTTTAGACTTAGTGAAAGCCTTGATAGAAAAAGAAGAGGAAGGTTTGAAGACACCTTGAGAGGAGGCAGACCTGTTTACATTTTGAGATTCACCACAAAGAGTGGCTTCGGTATCTGTAGTCGGAGTGTGGGCCGAGGAGCCTGCGACCTCGGGCACAGAAGACACCGCCAATGAAGTGTCGTCGGTAGGCAGGGGCTGCGTAGGCACCTCGTTGAGAACCGGACCACCTGTAGTCGGCTTTGGCATGGTGTCAGTAGAGGCCGCGGACCTCGTGTGTCGGTCCTTATCTTTGCGTTTTTTAGACAAAACTGGAGTCGGGGTATCCGACGACATAATATAGTTAAATATTTTGCCAAAATAGTGCTGGGCGAACTCTGCCCGATGCTTAATGATGCGTTTGTTGAATGTGGCACAAGAACGACAGACCGAGACGTTGTGGTCTGGGCCTAAGCAAGGAATGCAGAGGGAATGAAAATCCTTATGCGGTATTTGCTTCCCACAAGAAATACAATTATTAACTTTGTCTGACATCGGTCTGAGGCAAGAAAAGTTTCCCCAACGGGGTACTTAGCTTTAAAGAAGACTTCGGTTGCAAAATTTTCATAATTTCAGGAGCTGGCCGACCGGCACTTGCGAACTGCTTCTGCTTTGGGCACCTTGTGGCAAGAAAGACAGAAGAAAATGGCGTTGGCTGGTTCTTTTATACCCCTGGCGCACTAACGTCAGGGAAGAAGCGACAACAAGCGACGACAACCGACGCCGGACCTAGACTTTGGAATTCGGCCGACCGAGGACCCGCCTGACGGCAGGAGAACCCATCTGTTATGACTGCAGCTGTATGCACGATGAACATCATCCTTTTTGTTACATATCCTAAACCATAGAAAAAAGCTGTATAATATTCACTCACAAATATCAACAAACCTGGCCCCAATTGGATACCATTATAGCAACAAGCTCAAAAAAACGTGTATAGAGCTTACAAAAAGCTCTGTACTACTTAGCCAAAAAGGGGCCAAAAACCAATATTCAAACCACCACAAATGGTGATAAAGAATGTATATATTTTTTTATATTTTTGGTCAGTATTGTAAAAAAGCAAAAACAAAATAAATATGTTCAAAAGAGCTGAACCTGATGTCCTAGGAACCACTTTGCATATTGTAAAAAGGGATAAGTCATGTACTAGCCATGGGCCAAGAAATCAAATGAACCTAAATAGTCCCTTGCAAATATATGCCCAGATGAGTTATTACATCACAAATGCCACCTAAAGAAGAAATTACTCAAACCCATAAAAGACAAAAGCCCAGAGATAAAAGAGGGGGAATAAGACTAACACACCCATCTTCTACCAACTACAAGCCATCACATACAGAGATATTCAATATGATACATGTAATACCTATTAAATACCATATAAGAGAAATAAACTCTTATGCCAACCAAACTTCTCACATTTAGATTACTGTTCAACCTACAAATAACAATTGTTGAGGCCAGCATATCAGAGAATATGTCTGGAAAAATTAACAACAAGGAAATTGTTGTTCTTTCTACGGATAAAGGGGGAGCAGTGGTAGTCCAGGACCTGGGGGACTATGAAGCTGAAGGTGATCGGCAATTATCTAATAATAATCATTATCAAGAAATGCAGGTGGATCCAACAAGGGAATTTAAAAAGGATATTGATAATTTTTTAGATTTGGTCAAAGATGAGGGCATCATTACTGATGAAGTGTGTCATCAATTGAAGGCTGATTTTCCTAGTACGCAATACATCTATTTTTTGCCAAAAATTCACAAAGATCCCATAAGACCACCCGGGAGACCGATAGTTTCAGGTAGAGGTTCCTTAACAGAACCTCTGTCTGAATTTCTAACATTAGGCCGGATTCATGAAACCTCCATGTAAGACTTAATATGTCTTACTCAGAGGCTGCAGTTGAACGGTATGACGTCAGCATGCCATGCATATTCATGAGGGCATGCTGAATCATAGCCTAGTCTGACACGGTCCGTGTAGGAAAGTAGGGGGCGTGTCCGATTGCCGAGTACAGCAAAGGGACACGCCCCCAGAAGAGTCAGAGTCCTGAAAGTAAACACCCACGAGCGAGTCTGCTGAAATGTCAAGGAACATAACACCACACATCCCCACAGACTAAACCCTACTGAAAATGTGTAAAATGTAAAAATAGCAGTTTCCTTTTTTTTTTATAATTTCCAAAATGTTTGCCCGCATTTGCGCTCGTTTGAGTGGGTATGCCCTTCGCTCAGCCACAGTTAGCAGACATTGAAAAGTATATAAGATCTACATATGCAAATTAAGCCAAGTAGCAATAGCGTAGCAGTAGAGACGCCGGCCAAAGAGGAGGTAGTCACGGTTCCAGCACCCACAATATCATTCTCCATTTTTATTTAAATAAGTATGAAACAATCCCCTGACATGTATAACTATAATTTAAGTAAAATGTAATGAAATGGCCCATGTATTTGTGAACAAAACCGATGTAATATATAAAAAAAGGATCATAATTGCCCATAGCTTAGCAACGCTCTAACAAGCTAAATATGAGTGCCCGTAGCTGAGCAGCGCTTTAATAAGCTTAATATGAGTGCCCGTAGCTGAGCAGCACTTTAACAAGCTTGATATGAGTGCCCGTAGCTGAGCAGCACTTTAACAAGCTTAATATGAGTGCCCGTAGATGGGCAGCGCTGTACCCAGCTTAATATGAGTGCTTATAGCTAAATAATGTGTTACCCAGTGTAAGCCGTTTGCACAGAGCTGCACAGTGCGCCAACCAGCTTACCGTCGGGCAACGTTGGGCAAGCTGTAGCAAAGTCACCTTTACACAAACACACCTCCTAGCCTGTCTAGACAGTAGTAAAATAAAAAAAGCAATGACAAGGATCGAACCCAGGATACTGTGCACCATAGTCAAAGTACTGAACCACTAAGCCATGCCAGTTGTACTTAGAAATACAGTATTACCATACATATAGGAATGAATGAAAATATAATCATGACAAAGCAGGTTTGCTGTAAGCAGAGAAATATCCAAAATGGCCAATCACAGATAAGTGCGGGAAAACCGGCATATATAAGCCCCATAGGCGGGAATACACACCATAACTGATTGTGGTACCCATTTGCAGTCAGGATGGCAGGTGCAGGAGAGGGGAATTGCTTTAGAGCACAAAGGTGGGGCGTTGAGGAGTCAAAATATATGTTTTGGCTCCTAGTCCACCATCATGAAGGCCAGCTCATGCAGGGCCAGGTTCAATGGGAAGCGTACAAGGCAGAGGCATGGAACCGGTTGGCACATGATCACACCAGTGCCACAGACATTCCGAGGACTGGTGAACAGGTTCGTCACCACCATGCGGACCTGAAGCGATGAAAAGATGACCAACTGAACCGATGGATCCAGGAGGCCCGTCAAATGCCCAACACCACACTACTGAGTAAGTATCCATGTAATTAAGTATGTAAGAAATGCTATCCTAGCCTATAGTATGGATAAGTATGTTCCAATATTCCTTCATTTATATTACAGCTGCAGGTGTTCGTTCCGCAAATCGGCAAGCCTATGCTGACAGGCTGGCAAGGTTGCGCCACCAGGCAAGTTAGTAATTATTCTGCTGGTATTGTTACAGAATAGAAGTGAGACAGCCTGTAAAAGAGTTCAGTGTTGTAACCCAGTAATAAAGGTCAAATACGCCTAGAAGAAAGATTCTGCTAGTATTGTAAGATTAGATAAGTGATGCAGCCTGGAAAAGAGTATTGCAATCCAGTAATAAAGATTAAACAAATCTCAAATAGAGTTTCTACCTGTATTGTAATATCAGATAACTGCTTCAGCCTGAAAATGAGTGTTGTAATCAATCAACAAAGGATAGACAAGTGTCGAATACATCCTTGTAACTTCTGCCATATGAAATAAGTGAGTCAGCTGGAAAGGATTGTTGTAACCCAGTAATAAATGTTAATAAAGCTTAGAATTAAGTACCATCCTGAAATGTAAATATAAAATAAGTGACAGAGTGTGAGAAAGACAGTTTGAAGCTACCAAGAAAGCTGTAATAAGTCTGGAATAAAGGTATACTGCATTCACTACATAATGAAATGAATGAGACAGCCACAATCAAAGAGTGAAATGTCTTTAATAAAGTACAGAACCTGGACTGTGTCCGTCCCACAATTTGGATATGTTGCTGTACCCTTGCATTATGGAGATAGTATGGTTGTATGAAATGCTGAACATCCATAGTTGTCTAGACCGATATAAATCAAATGTAGCAGGATGCTTTACCTGAATACAGCCAGATATGAACATATATGAATAAAAACAGAATGTATATTAATGTAGCAGTAACATCTCCATCACTAACATTCCTAAGGTTACATACAAGAAACTGTACTAATACATGTAGGGGATAAATATCTGCATCTACTAAGAATGTACAGTATATGTATAGGTAGTTTAAGTTGTTAATGTAATATTTCTCCACCCTACCCTATTCTCACAAATGATCCCATTCCACACCAAACTGGGTATGTGTATTCACAATTAATTCCCATGGACATTTGTCCTGTTGGTTTATACATATCTGCATGTACGTTGATGCATGTGCCCTGTTCACATATCCAAACAGGATGGCTTGTTGCCGCCAATGAACCCTGCATGCTGTTGGAATGTCCACTGTTGTTCTAAATATGCATGTGTTATGCTTGCTGCTCAATGTTCGGAATTCATGTGTGTTTGGTTAATGGGAATACTGATGCATGCTGTTACAACTAATTTTGAATGATGTTGTTTGTTACTAACCCAAAATGCCATATAATACTGCTAAACATAGGACAACAGGGAAGGTGGGTTCCAGCGGACCCACCTCTCCCACCTCATCTGGCGAGTGCACCTGGCACCAGTGCCCAGGCTGGGACCTCCTCCTCCGGTGGCCCTGTGCCACCTTCGGGTGGATGCGCTGCAGGGGATGGGGCTCGTCCCTCCTCTGCAAGTGTGGCCAGAGGAGAGCCTCCACTCACCCTCCATAGGGTCCAGTCTGTGGTGCGTAGTGAGATCAGGCGTTCCGTGACTGATCCCCTATGCCAGCTTGAGGCGAGAGTGGTGCAACTCATGGGTGTGCCTGCCCATCCTATCCAGCCCCCAGCACAGCCCCGGCCTGGGCTGTGAAGACACAGTGGTAACTGCCCATGGGTGGGGATCTCAGTTCCACTGTTGCCATCTTTGGGCTCATGGGCTTGCGATATCAAAACATCCGTTCCTGTCAATTGTGTTTACCCCCCACATGTGTCATACTCCACCCCTGTATAAGTCTTGTTTGTCTTGTCTGTTAACCTCCCCAACCTACCTCCCCAAATATACCTACTTCCTGTACCTCACATTCCACTGTCACCTGAAAAAAAAAATAAAAAAGGGCACTCTGTTCCCACAAAAAAATTACGCCCCATACATAGCTGCCCATTTCGCATACATGTCTGCTGGACATGTAAACTGTTAATTACAATTGGCTGTACAACATATTTAGTTGTCCTCATCCCTCTCTCAGGGGTGGAAGGTGTCAAATCTCACTCTAAATTTCTAACATATGTACAGCTGTTGCTGGTAAAGAATTGGGCAGCTATGGGCCTTCCCTACATCCTTCCTGCACATCCCGAGCTTGTTTTCCTACTGTCCTACCCTCTTTGTGCCCCCTTTTTCACCACTGACCTATTTCCCCATTTTCTTTTCTTTAAAAGAAATTAGCGCGGGTGTTAGCGGGAGTAAGCACTTTTAAGCAGTAGTCAGCGGGTGTGCACTTGTGTGCGCTTAGCTAAGCGTCACGCAAACCCGCTTACAACTGCTTAAAAGTGCCTTAGTCACTCTGTATGACAAGGCCTGTAGTCTGCTCATCAGCAAAATAAAATACAGCTGTCAGTCTCAAACCCTGGACCTTGGAAACACTAGACTGCATGAATTACCACTGAGCCACAGCAAATATATGAGAACCTGGTGCTGAAAGAAATATATTATAAAATACAATGAGTGAATGTAAAGGGAAAATAGGAAGGCCATTACACAAAGCTTGTTCTGTGTATCTTTACTGACAATTCTTGTGGAATTGCATTACATGAGTGTGATAAGAGAAACGGCCATGCTAGTAGGTAATAATGTTACAGTAGCACCTTACAAACCCCACACAGTATCAGAGCAGGATAAACACCGCCATATTTGAATAGGTAAGAGGCCAGACCTCCCAACTGTGACTGATTTACAGGGATGTCCCTCATTTGCAAACAAATGTTACCTGTGCTCCACTGACTCCCTGTGAAATGTACTAACAGTAGGCAGAAAGGTGGGGAATCCCACGTAATGGTAACTGTCAATAAGTTACAGTAGACACTACTTGCATGTCAGAAATGGTGTAGTAGTACATATGCTCAAAATACCCCACAGTCACAACTGCAGAATATCTGAAATATATCACGGGTGTATCCCACTGATATGTACCTTTCCCTGAGGCTAGTCAAATATATACCTGAAAGTATCTCAGGCCTGGAAATGTCAAAAACACACAGGCATATCAGCCTGTCTGCTGTTACACACTCTGCGAATAGCTGTAGAATTACTTCCACAAGCATGCCCTTATGTAAGAGTACAACACAGAAATATCAAAGGATGTAGCCATCTAACATACTAATGTCAGTATAGCAGTTCACAAGCACTGCATGTGCCTGATAATCATAACTGTTAGTACAATATACGTAGTTGTCCTCACCCCTCTCTCAGGGGTGGAAGGTTTCAAATGTCACACTAAATGTCAAACATATGTACAGCTATTGCAGTTAAAGAAATGTGCAGCTATGGACCTTCCCTACACCCAGCCTGCACATCCCTAGCTGGTGTTCCCACTGACTTCCTGCTTCCCACTTACAACTGTTTAAAAGTGCCTTATTCACTCTGTATGACAAGGCCCTAGTACTGCTCAGCAGCAAAATAAAATACCTCTGTAAGTGTCAAACCCCAGACCTTGAGCTCACCAAACTGCATGAAGTACCACCAAGCCACAGCAGACATATAAGAACTTAGTGCTGAAAGAAATATATCATACATTACAAGGAGTGAATGGAAATGGAAAATAGGAAAGCCATAGCAACACATTCCAGTAAAGACAAATATCAGGCATTCAAGGAGTGAATGTAAAGGGAAAATAGAAAAGCCATAGCAACACATTGCAAGAACTACTGTTGTATGCCAGTTAATCCACAAATCCCACAGGAAAGTACATACTCCCATGTAAACAATGTTAGCATTAGCAGGTGTGAGTTAACACACACACTGAGAAGAGTGAACTGGAAGAAGCAACAGCCAGGTTTCAGTACAACATGCATTTCAGTGGCTACAACACAGTCTCAGATAAGAGAGATATATACCAACCTTCTGACTGACACAACAGTGTCCACAGCAAACCAGCATGGTCCCCACCTTGCAAAACTGAAAGGCCTACGCCTACCTAACCTATCATTTTATAGCAGTGTCCTGAAATCACAGTGAGAACTGCAATTAACACACAGCAGGCTGCATGCAATTACTAAATGCTGGCCACCAATTGGTGCAGAGGCCATCACATGCACATGTGCAGATACCTACAAAAGCAGCCTGTACTGCCAGTCCACACATGCAATAATATCATTGCAGCAACTGGAGGGAGAGAGAGAGACAGAGACAGAGACAGAGAGAGAGAGACCAAAAAAAAAAAAAAAAAAGTAAGCCAGCAAGTAAGCCAAAAGAAAAAAGCTGTCAGAGACACCAATCCACAAAATACAGAAATACAACACATCAACAGGTACAACTGACAGAGATGAGAAATATAAAGGTAATGTATGTAACAGATATGTATTTGCTGGCATGTGAATGATGTGTCTGAAAGGTAATCTACATACTGTGAACCCTCCATATGTGTTAGCAGTCTGTATCTATATGTATATGCAGATGTGCATAGGGCAAGGGACATACTGCAACTGTTAGTGAAGGCTGGACATACATATGTAGTTGAAGGTTGCTATGTGCACATATCAATGTAGGTTGTAGTGTGTGGCATTGAAAACAGCATGCAGTGTAGGTATATGTCATGTGGTGGTGAACGTCTGTGGGACTGAGCCAGTGAGGCCTGCTACAGCTATACGGCCTGAGGACAGCATAATGCATTCTGCACAACACTGTTCGATATCATTACAGAATGGTATGTCTCACAACTGTTTCAAAAGTGATATTCCCACCATGAAAGGTGGCCAGTCTATGTGCCTAGATGTGCATGTATATGTACAGCAATGGACGTTTAGAAGTGTGTGTGTGTGTGCATATATATATATATATATATACATATATATATACATATATATATATATATATATATATATATATATATATATATATATATATATATATATATATATATATCTACATATCTATATATATATATATATATATATATATGTACATAGATAGAGAGGTATATATAGATAGAGATATATAGATAGATAGATAGAATATGTATATACATATAGATACAATAGATACATACATATACAGATATATATGTAGATACATACATATATGCAGATAGATATGAATGTCTATAGATATGTATATATGTATATTATATATATATATATATATATATATATATATATAGTTATATATAGCGGTGTGTATACATATATATATATATATATATATATATATATATATATATATATATATATACATATATATACATATATGTAGATATGTACATATATATAAATATATATATATATATATATATATATATGGATATGTATATACTGATATATATATATATATATATATATATATATATATATATAGAGAGAGAGAGAGAGTGAGAGAGGGGGACATGGGGACAGATGTATTGCAACAGGTGCCTGGTGACCAAGGCATGGACTGAACACCAGTGTTGATACTGCAGTACATACCCCATTCCAAAACACGTTACCCACTAACTACCACATAGGTGGTTGCCTGCCTACCACTGGAGGTGTCAGAAGGGAACATGGGACACAGGTGTACAATAGCCTCCCCTTTGATATCCACAGTGGCACATTAGTCTTGTAATCCCTGTACATGGTACGTGTCATCACAAAAGGTGTGTCAGCTAGGGAAATGTAAGTCAGTGTACCCCTCTACACCTCACAATGTCCTATGCAGTATGTACCTCCCATGAGAACTACAGCAAGTGGAAAGGCCACAGACATACCTAACAAAGACTGATAATGCCCTTAAACACATTCCCTATGCAGACTGACTCACAAAACCATAGCTACAGTGCCTTGCATACTTCCTACACAGAGGTTACCACTGCTGGACATACAGAGTTATGTCACACCCATACCAGTCAGCCAACCACCATGGCAACACCGTCCAGCCTACATGACCTAGGGCCCTAATCCTTGTCACTGCACTAAACAGCACATGCTGGAGGTACAGGTTCCTATACACAAATATGCCATACCCTGGACTAAACCACCCAGCATTAACAAACAAGGCTCCTTATTAGCAGATGTCATACATACCCCTGATGAATGTTATGGAGATAGGTAATATGCCCTGTGAGTCACCTCTGTGTAACCGTTTCACAGGAGCAAGTAAAATCACATTACATGTGTCCCAAAGGGCAGGGTAGCATATGGCTAGGCTGCCCTAGGCCCAGGGCCAATAGCATAGTACCTACCTATGACACAATGCACACACACATGTACTCAGTGCAATACCAGCTATGTGAGGTTGAATGAGTGTGACACTGACTGTGTGCAAGGTCTGTAAAGGTGTGACAGCTTAGCGTGAGTTTGTGTCTATCATGGTAGTTTGTGTCCTAGGTGTGAGGCCAGAGAAAGATGTGTCAGTTATCGGGATGCAAACATAGTAGATTGGCATATGTTGTGCCGTAGTTCCCTGTGTACGACTGCAGTGTTCCATTGTAGGCAGAAGCAATACATGTATGCTCATTAAGTGGTACTGCTGTTGAATCCAGCTCACATATGAACTGTTGTACTACCTGAAGTTGTAGGCCTAAACATTACAGTATGGTGTATGTTCACATTCCCTGGTAACACTGTCTGTTGTGTTTCCTGTAGTCTGCACAGATTACATACCTCATGCATAGGTATCTGTAAGTAGGGGAACACAGTACTATAAAGTACACAGTTAATGCTCATCTGTGTCGTCATACATTTGTGTGTTGTATCTATGTGTAATGTGTGTGTAATGATGCCTGTACCATGGCCGCAATCACATGTGTGTTACAGGGTATGTGTGTGTACCTGGCAGCATGTATACTCTGACAGCAGTATGCTGGCTATATTAACAACTGTGCACATATGTCAGGTAGGGGTATGGCATCAAAGACTAGGGTGGATTACCGTTGAAACTGTAAATGTGCATTGCATTCATTGCATGGGATGACAATATTCTTCATCCATTAGCTTGATACATATCCCCAGTGTGAGGTTGTGCATTGTATCCCAAACAGTGTGCCGAGTGCTGGTGTATACTAGTTTGTTGTATGGAGTGTGGCAGGCACTGTCAGACAGTTGTGGGCTGAACATTGATATGTGGTATTGAACATGTGTATCCCCTGATAGACAGACAGATGCTATATATGGCAGTTAAGTGATATCAGTACATTAGAATATTGTGTGCCACATGACATGCTCACATATTTTTCTTTTCCTTCCAGGGTGATGGTGCATCAGCGTAACCCACCTTATACAGCAGCAGAGGATCAGGGGATCCACCAGAGCCTGGTGCAGAATTTCTCTGTGCTGTTTTCCAGGACCATCCAGAACCAGCATAAGAGGGCTGCACTATGGCAAGATCTTGTCCGTCGGGTAAATGACATAGGCATACATAACCGGGCATATGAGCAGGTACGCCATCACTGCAGTGATTTAATTAGATATGTCCGACAGTGTGCATCTGATATCCACAGACAACAGCTTGCCACAGGTGGTGGGATACTTATCCACCCCCCCTCACCAGTGTGGAGGAGCACCTCCTAAGTGTTGTGGCTCCAGGCCAACAACAACAACATCCACAAACATGTGTCATCATGGAGGCCGGAGCCACCCAGCATGTTGAAATGGAGTGTGCAGGTAACATGCTATATCTGTAGTTGACTGTTCTCTGTACTGGTAGTTTATGCATGTGTGAGATGTGTACTGTGTGTGTAGCTGTTAACCTGCTGATTCTTATGCAAGATTGATATTCTGAGTATAATCTGTATACCTGTGAAAGCCAACTGTTGTACTACTGTACTTTATCATACTCACAGTATCAATGGCACAGTTGTGGCAACTGGCAATCACTCTCATATTTTTGCAGGTCCCTCTGGAGTGACAGCAAGGCAGGCAAGCCATGCTGGTGAGTGTGTAATAACAATACTATTGCTAATGACATGTGCATGTCATATGGAGGTGTAGTGTGTGCACATGGAACACACCTACGCATAATGCATGCTGTGCATGTTTGCTGTGAGACTATGCATATCCCATTATTCTCAGTAGCTGCCTCACTCACATGCAATACACAGAGCATGACACACATGTGTGGCAACACAGTACTGGACATTGGTAAGGCATACCTGATACACATGTACACAACACACACATGTTTGGCATAGACACACCTTAGCCTGCTACACATGTCCAATTATGACACCTGCTGTATGCCCACCCTTCAGTATCCCACTTATCATCTATGCAGCACACATAATATACCTGAAGGGTAGAGGTCTATCATGTCTTTGTGCAACAGTCATGAACAAATAATACATTCATGTTAGGCAATGCTCACTATTGGCCACCTTACACACCCATGTAACAAGTGGCTGTGTAATTATGGATGTAGTCATGTTACTGCACTTCAGGTACAGCATGCTAGCGGCCTGTCTGGCACACATTACTATTGCTGACTGACCACAAGAAGCATGTTGATCATGGCTCACATTACTACACCACATCCAGTTCCACTGACCACAAAAGTACACATAGCAGTTATTGCGTAGCACCATCATGTGTTGTGTGTGTGTGTGCAAATATATGCACCCACAGCTTGTAACACTTGCACAACATTGTTCTGTCCTTGTACACATTGTGTCCCAGGGTGGAGACAATCACTGAACAACTACACACAAGCATCAAGTACACGTATACTGTTATTAACAAGGGCTGTCTACACTTGCACTGCATGTTCCTGTGCAACACATAATCTGCATGCTGACACGAGTGCAGTGATGTTTTTCCTTGTGATACTGTCATCCACCCTCAAACAGTATTGTGTATGTGTTGGATTGCAGGTGTGTCTGTGTTTGTATCTGCTGTACTGAGGAGTGTGCCTGTGTGCCTGTATGCTTGTGTGCTTGTGTGCCTGTGTGCCTGTGTGCATGTGTGCTAACATCGTGTACACATTTGTAAACTGTGTTTCCTATCTTCCTCTCACAGGTTCTGATGTTGCTCTGGTGGAGTGCAGCAGGGAACCTGAAGCCACTGCTGGGGATAGTGTTAATGATGATACATGTGTAATGGCACAGGGAGGTGTGACAGGGTCTGTCGTTGGTCAGCCAATCGACACTACACAGCAGTCAACCCCATCAATGCGCACAGTCATCCTGCCGATACATCCATTGTCACCAATGTCCTTAGCTGAGGGACAGCATAAAGTGGGCATTGACCAGGGTAGTGTGGTATCATTGGCACATGCATCCCCTCACAGCAGCCATGGCCAGATTCCTGACATGGTACCACACAGGCAGATGTCCAGGGGTTCTCGTGGGAGCATCCATGGTCGTACTGTCCCTGTCAGATGTGCCCACAGAGGTCTTTCAACCTCAGCTATGTTCTGGGCTGTAATGCAGGCACAGGCACATATGGAACGGTACACCAGACAGGGTCTGAGGGAGCTTAGAGCACATCGCACCACTATGAATGACAATATGCGTGACATTGCGGCTGCCATCCGTAATATCAGCGAGGTCATTGATAGACGTTGGGGGAACACATTAGATCTCTTCCACAGCTATTGTCCAGGAGCCAGGACAGTGCAGGATGGTTGAGGTGTCGACGTGGACGTATGCCAGCAACATCATCAGCTGGCAGTCGTCGCAGACAACAAAAAACCCACAGCCGCTCCCATAGTGCCAGTACCAGCCCCAGCAATGCTGGGTCTGTGCTGTCATTAGACCATCCTAGAAGACCACGTGCACGTGGCTCTGGACAGTCCCAGCAGGGACATGTGTCCAGTCAACATCCCACTGCCTCTGATGACAGTACCCATTCTGGCTTAGTACCTGATACTGTCAGTAGCACCCTTGTCAGGCACAGGTACCGTGTCCGTGGCCAGAGACAGTGATCTGTATGACCTGGGAGGTACAGTCTGTGGCTGTCCACAAACACCCGTATACGGCAGCCACGTGGTGGAACTGTGTGCATGCATACACACACACATAATGCTAACACCTAGGGCTAACACATACACACACACATCGCATCAACATTGCCCCATGTTGTACTGTTGTCCCTCACTAACACACACACACATACATGTCAACTGGATGTGTCAATGGCAGACTCTGGCAAACCAAGTACACACCCTGTGCATATGATGAAACTGTGCCACCTCCTGCCATCTGTAACATTGATGCAGGAACAGGATAGCATGGTGCTGATGCACAGGGTGACTACATAGCACTGTAGTAATATTATCATGTTGTTAACAGTACAGTATAATGATATTGTTGTGGGTATATCCGAGCATGCATGATGCATTAACACTATGATTGTCATTGTATTTTGTATACACCAGTGTTAATTCCCAAAGTGTACTGTCTGCACATGTGCCACATGGCTATTGTGTGTACCTGTGCCTGCATGTGTTGGGGTGTGGACAGTACATGTGTGATGTTTGCAGCACAGAGTTGTAGGTGTACATTTGTGAACATGGTTAACATGGAACATGACATGGTTTGACAGTATGCTGTGGGTGATACAGTTTCCAAATGTCAACAGTCTGCATTCTGGTAGTATACACAGCCTACATAGCCTGACATCCAGTGGTCATTACATGGTGTCTCCTCAACTGATACACAGATGTAGGAACCAGGTGTCAGTGATATCCCTGCAGTACTACACTATGCCAGTAGCCATTCTTACTGAGCCCCACACATCCCTGGGAACAATACTCTTTGGCATATAGCAGTCTCACGTACATGCCAACACACTACGGATATGTCCATCCATGACTGCAAATGCATACAGTGGCCTACAATGCATTCTACACATGACACACCTAACCACCGCAAGGGTATCATACAGACAGATACCTGTTGTCCAAGCCATGCTGTATTGCTGTAATGCAACTGTAGCATTGTCATCGGCATGTACTTAACATAGTATTCCAACAGTACCATGTAGGTGGTAGCACCCATCATGTAGAACGGGTAATGGTGTGTACATGTGGACAAGTGTTATCTTGTCTATCCTGTGATATTCACATTTCCAAAGGTATTCTGCAGTCCCTCGGTGTATCACCTAAGCAAGAAGGTGTCTGTATGCATATCGGCAACAGTTGCCATACACCTACACTGGATGTCCATCACTCACAGACTTTGCTGTGTTTTAACATGTCTGACATATACTCCAGACATGAACCCTCACCCACATTAATCTATCAAAGCTTTCATGGGTGTGTGTCACATAGTTGGCCTAGGACACAGATCACTGCAGTAGCCTGCATTGTCACCAACATACATGTATGGCCTAAGGTCTGGGAAGCTGCGGCACATGCTGGCAAAGGTAACAACTGTATTCACATGAGGCAGGCTTCACACATAGGAACTACTAAAGGTCACAGGTACATATCTGTATGTGGCACACACATACCTGATGTGTGCATTGAAATTACTGTTATAATAATATGTCATACAATAATAAAAGCAAAACACACAACACATTGACAAACTGTGTGACAAACACACAAATGGCATTTGTAGGATTCAAACTCCTACCTAACTATGTTATGATACTTGAGAGAAACGCATTAGCGCAGCGTGCTATTCACATTACTGGATGCTTTCCCTTCCCCTGCTGTATTTATAGGGTGCTGACATCATCAGTCTTTCCAAAGAGGAATGTACATCTTTTAGTGTGTTATCCCAGTCTTCAAAAAGGCCATTCCTTTCACAGAGAATTGCATACACACAGCATTTGCAGGATTCAAACCCCTACCTAACTATGTTATGATATTTGAGAAAGACACATTAGCATAGTGCGCTATTCACATTACTGGATGATTTCCCTTCTCCTGCTGTATTTACAGGGTGCTGACATCATCAGTCTTTCCAAAGAGGAATGTACATCTTTTAGTGTGTTATCCCAGTCTTCAAAAAGGCCATCCCTTTCACAGAGAATTGCATACACACACAGCGTTTGCAGGATTCAAGCCCCTACCTATGTTATGATATTTGAGAGAAACGCATTAGCGCAGCGCGCTATTAGCATTACTGGATGATTTTCCTTCTCCTGCTGTATTTATAGGGTGCTGACATCATCAGTCTTTCCAAAGAGGAATGTACATCTTTTAGTGTGTTATCCCAGTCTTCAAAAAGGCCATTCCTTTCCCAGAGAATTGCATACATACACCCCCCCCCACACACACACACACACACACACAGCGTTTGCAGGATTCAAACCCCTACCTAACTATGTTATGATATTTGAGAAAAAGATGCATTAGCACAGTGCGCTATTCGCATTACTGGATGATTTCCCTTCTCCTGCTGTATTTATAGGGTGCTGACATCATCAGTCTTTCCAAAGAGGAATGTACATCTTTTACTATCCCTCAGTATGGGGGATAACAATATCTGTGCATTAACAGACACCTAGTTCAGGGTCACATATGCACACTGGCACTGCCAGGTTATGTTCTATACCATGCTTCGTGACCACAGGACTTGTAACACACAACACAACTAGGGGGTGTATCCATATACATCACAGATACACACACCTCTGGGTTGGTACCACTGCACTAAGCATGACAGGCCATACATATATAACTTTTAGTTATGTACTTACCATAACTTTAGATGTTTGGGATCCACCTCGCCTACATTCAATACTGATGGTCTCGGAGCCGATCCCTCGGCTCCGACTTGGCACGCTATGCTATAGAGCGAGGCCTCTTATTGGCTGAGCTATTTCTTATCCCAGGATGCACCACCACTAATCCCCCAGATCTTGTTTGTCCGCATTCATGCACACATGCACAACTTGTTTATATAACATTGTAAGATGTTTCAAGATGAAACAACAGGATTCGGACCTTCTGATATCCTCTGATCTCCAAGGAAGGGGGAAGGAGGGTGGGTTATTGGGAATGTAGGCGAGATGGATCCCAAACATCTAAAGTTATGGTAAGTACATAACTAAAAGATGTTATGTGATCCTATCTCGCCTACATTCAATACTGATGGGACAGCGTCCCTAGCACCTAAATCCTGGGTGGCTCATTGGAAAACACTCCTGAGCACTGTGGAACCAAATGAAGCTCGTCCTCTAGATGCCACATCCAATTTGTAGTGGGAAATGAAAGTGTCGGGAAGACCATGTAGCCAAGAGCACAAATGTCACTAATGGCAAGCTTAGAATGAAATGCTATCGAAGTAGCCATAGCCCTTGTAGAATGAGCTTTGACAGAGGTGGTAAGCTCTTTGTTAGAATAAGAATAAGCTTGAGTAATACAGTCCCTGATCCATTTGGCAATAGTGACCTTTGTGACGGCTTTGCCCAATTTATTGTCTGCAAAGGATACAAACAACTGATCTGTTTTCCTTGTTTGTTTGGTCCTATCTAAATAAAAATGCAACTGCCTGTGGACATCTAATGTGTGAAATATGAATTCCGCTTTGTTAGAATACTTCGGAAAGAAGACTGGAAGTTCTAATGATTGTTGTAGGCAGAAACTGGAACAAACTTTAGAGACAAAGGAAGGATTTGGCCTGAGAGATACTCTGTCTTTGTGAAAAACCAAGTACGGAGGTTTTACAGACAAAGCTTGAAGCTCTGAAACCCTTCTGGCAGATGTAATCGCCACCAGAAAGGCAGTCTTCCACGATAGAAATTTTAAATCACATGTCGCTGCCGGTTCAAGGGAAGGAAGTTAAGGCGTAACACCACATCGAGATCCCATGGAGGAGCAGGATGAGAAATCGGAGGTCTTAAAAGCGCAGCACCTTTCAAGAAGGTCTTACACAATCTGTTGCTCATTAAAGGTGGGTTTATAGATTCATGAAAATTGGAAATAGCTGCCAATTGAACCTTGATGGTAGAGACTGAAGAGCCTTGATTGAAAAGAGAAGTTAGAAATTTCAGTACTTCTGATACGGGAATAGTGATGGGATCCAGGCCCCGGAGTTGAGCCCAAATAGCAAATCTTTTCCATTTGCTAGAATACAATTTCTTTGTAGCAGACTTGTGGGCCGAAAATAAGATGTGTACAACTTCTGGATCCAATGTATGACTCCTGACTATAGTCGGAAGAGGAGTAGCCAAGCCGTCAATTTTAAGGTGTGTAGTGACTGGTGGAATAGTCCCAACTGATGAACTAAAAGGTCTGGGATCTGATCCAGGAACCATGGACCTTCCAGAGCATACTTCCAAAGATAGGGGAACCATACTTGACGAGGCCAGTAAGGAGCAACTAATATCATTTTGCTCCCCAAGAGAGATGCCTTTTGGATCACCTTGGGAAGGAGAGGAACTGGGGGGAAGGCATAAAGCAAGCCGGTGGGCCAAGGACGGGCTAATGCGTCCATGGGGCTCTTCCCTGGAGCCGGGGTGAGGGAGAAGAACTTTTTGCACTTCGCATTCAGTGGAGTTGCGAAGAGGTCACAACACGGAACTCCCCATTTGCTGAAAATCTGCTTTGCAACTGTAATGTTCAGAGACCATTCATGAGGAGAGAGGATGGTTCTGCTCAGTCTGTCGGCTATCACATTGGACTTGCCCGGGATATGAGTCGACACTGCCCATTCCCAAACTCTCATGGCCTCTCTGCAAAGAGGATAGGATCTGGTCCCTCCCTGTTTGTTCAGGTACCAGACAACTGACATGTTGTCTGAGTGAATGGCAATTATGCCCTGAGGGAGGTAATCGTGAAGGGCTTGAAGGGACAGAAGCACTGCCCTCATTTCTAGGATGTTGATATGAAGTAGGGTCTCTTCTGAGTGCCATTTGCCTTGGACTGACCTGCCCAGGGAATGCCCCCCCCCACCCCATCTGGGAGGTGTCCGTGGTCAAAGTGGCCGCAGGAGGAGGTGGAACAAAGGGTCGTCCCTGATCCAAATTGGAGGGCACTAGCCACCAGCGAAGGTCCCGTTTTCAGGTTTCCGTGATCCATATGAGGTGACTGAGAGGGAGTTCCTGAAAGGACCACTGAGCTGAAAGAAGCCACTGGAGAATTCTCATGTGCAACCTTGCCAGGGGAACTAGAAGAACCATGGCGGACATGGATCCCAATAGCTGCAGGACCATTCTGGCTGGGGCTTTGGATCTGGGAAGTAAGGCTCGAACTTGAGCCTGTATGGTTTGTATCCTGTCTGTAGGTAGATAGACCCGCATTCGGTTTGAGTCTATCTCTACCCCTATGAATCTTATGCGTTGAGATGGCAGCAACACAGACTTTGGCCAATTGAAGGTGATTCCAAGGGAATTGCCCAGTGATATAGTGGCTTGTAGGCTCCGCAATAGTAGATGCTTGGAGGTGGCAGTTAGGAGCCAGTCGTCTAGATACGGAAACACCTGGAATCCTAGACTTCTCAGGTGAGCAGTCACGACCACCAAACATTTGGTGAACACCTTGGGGGCTGTGGTGAGACCAAAGGGCAGCGCGCGGAACTGAAAATGACTGCCTCCTAGGCTGAAGCGCAGATGTCTCCTGGATGCTTGATGTACCATGATATGGTAATAAGCATCCTTGAGATCTATGGAGCACATCCAAACACCTTTCTCCAGCAATGGAAGAATGGTTTGTAGGGTGACCATTCGGAACTTGGACTTTTTGACTGAACGGTTTAGAATGCTGAGATCCAAAATGGGTCTCAAGTCCCCAGTCTTTTTTGGCACCAAAAAGAATCTTGAGTAAGTCCCTAATCCGATCTGGTCTGCGGGGACCGGTTGGATGACTCCTTTTTGCAGCAGCTTTGAAACTTCTGAGGCTGCAGTTTCCCGTTGACTGGGTGGCGGGTCCGGGATTTTTTTGGACTGAGGTGGAGAGTGAGAGAAAGGGATGGTGTAACCTCCGGCGATAATTTGAAGCACCCATCGGTCCTGAGTGATACCTTCCCAGGCTTTTAGGTGCTTCGAAAAACGACCCCCGACTGGCTCCGGAGCTGCACAGTCAGGCAATCCCTCAGCGACTGTGAAAGGCTGAAGAGCCACGAAAGGACTCGTGGTCTCCAGTGTTGCGAGGGCCTCTGCCGCTTCTGGGACGGCGTCTTCCAGAAGAATTTCCCCCTCCCCTGCCTCTGGAAGGGGGATCATCCTGCTGTGAGGGGTAAGACTTCTGAGATCTTTGGAACCACATTTTCCCTCCTCTTTTAGCCTTGGGGTAAGGCCGAAAGGGAGTGGAAAATCATGCCCCTACGGCAGTCAAAGTCTTACCTTCTTGCTCGCAGCGGGTCAGTGTGTCCTTTACCTTGGGTCCAAACAAGGAGGACCCATCAAAGGGGGCGTCGGCAAAGGAAGACTTAAAGGCCTCCGCAAAATGACACAGGTGGAGCCAGGCTTGTCTCCGTAGAGCAATGCCTGTACCCGCCACTCTACTCACCCCTTCGGCCGCATAAGAAATGAGCCTCATGGACGAGTTTGAAATGGACGACAGTGTAGCCAGCTGAGAGCCAACCGTCTGGGCCAGCTCCTCAGGCAGGTTACCCAAGAGGGTATCGGAAAGTTCTTTAATCAGATCCCTCTGAAATCTGGTAAAGTGTGTGAGATAGTTCAAGGACCTTAATGTAAATGCCGCTGAACTTAGGGTGCGCTTACCGTACTGATCCATGCTCCTAGACTCCTTATTAGGAGGATGGACGGACGTCGAAGCCTCTGCTACATCTTGCTGGGTAGCAGATGCCACCACCAAAGCATCTACAGCCACACATTTAGTCAGGAACTCTTTTTCCGGGGGTGCTGACAGGAACTTATTAGGACGAGCAGGCACTGGTTCCACAGAGTCTGGGTGTTCCCACGCCCTTCGACAGATCAAGTCCAAGAGCTCGTCGAAGGGTGGAGACACCCAGGAGGCGGAGGGCTGAGCCCCAAAGGCCTTAAGGAACACCGACTCATCAGCAGAAGGGGGTTTGGATTTCCAGCCGCCTCGTTGTTTAAGGGCTTCCAGGATGTCTGCAAAGGAGACATCATCTGAGGACGACTTAGGGGACCCCTCTGCATCATCGAGATCAGTGTCTGATGTAAGAGACTCATCAGGGGAGTCAACGTGCTTCCTCTCACACGATCTTTTCCTAGGGGGTTCCTCCGAAGCTTCAGAAGGACCTCCAGGAGGGGGGAAACCCCAGTGGGGGTAACCTCAGGCCCCGGGGCTCCGCTATCTAGGGACAGGGGAACTGCCAAAGACCCAATCTCGGTATGCAGGGAAGGAGCTGGGGAGACCGTGGAGGTAGCCAAAGATGATTTGGCTAACGCACTCCTCATAGCCCTGAAGGCGGGACCACCAGAATCCTGGGAGGGTCCCACCTCCATGGCCACGATGGTAGATGGCACTCCCGCAGCCGACGCACCGAGAGGAAGGCTTGGGACTGAAAACATCAGTCCCGAAGCGTCCCCCCCAGGGCCAACAGAAGAAGTCCGCGTACCGAACTCCGACTCAAGAGCCGGAGTTGGAGTAAGGGTCGGGCCTGACCCTAAAACATCCATCGGTTCCACCAGCACCGGCTCCAACATTGCCGAGGCTGTTGGAGGAGGAACCATAGTAGCAGGGTGGACCATCGGCTCCGAAGCCGAATGGGCTGGAGCCGAAACTAACTTTTGAAACACCGGAGACTGGAAGAGTCTTAGGAGCACCCTGTCGATGTCCAAATCAGACATCTTGGAGGATCTAGACGACACCGATCAGGTCCGAACCGATTTCTCCATCGGCTCCATAGGACTAGGGGACCGGCTCCGAATGGATTCTATTACTATCGGTTCCGAGGGAGATCTCAAAACAATTTCCCTCGGTGCCGATGAGGACTTCGCCGAAGGGAAGAGTCTGAGCCGGCAACCCTCATCGGCTCCAATATCAGTGGAGCCGATGAAGGTAACCCGCCTCTCGATGCCCCAATCCTCGGCTCCAAAACCAGAGGGGTCGAGACTGGAGGCATCGAGGCAGACCGTTCCGCCCTCGGCTCCGAAGTCCGTGGAGCCGATGGAGAAGCCTGCCTAGGTTTTTTGGCAGTCTGTTCCAACAGACTGGTCGGAGCCGACGCTTTTTTCTTTTTTGAAGGAGAGGAAGAGGAAGATAAAGCCTCCTCGAAGGATGGCTTAATCAACCCTTTTAGTATTAATTTGTTCTTCCTCTCCTGGAGGACTCTTGATGAAAAGGCATGACACACGCTACATGACTCTTGCAGGTGCTTGGCGCCTAAACAATAAACGCACGAGGAGTGGTCGTCCGTTATGGACATTTTGTAACCACACCTCGCGCACTTTTTAAACCCAGAGGGTCTATGCTTTTTAGGCATTGTAACAAACCTCTAAGAATAACAATACAGACAAAAAAAAAAAAAAACTAGCAAGTTTTAAGTTTAAAATACAAAGTTTTTTTTTTTTTTTTTTTTTTTTTTTTTTTTAACAAACAATTAAGTACTAGAATGCACAAAACACAGTAAAGGAGGGGTCAAGACCCTCTAACTCAAGCAGGTACTTGACACACAATAAAAAACTAGTAATAGAAAATAGGGGAAGGCCCCTCTAACTTAAACGGGAAACCTTCCCTTAACGAAAAAACACAAATTCCTCAACAGATTTGGCTAAACACACTCGTATCACAACAATAGCTGTTAAAATAGCTTTTGGGTTCAAAATAAGCAAATTCCTGACAGGAAAAGCCTGAATAAAACAGTACTTAGCCCAGCCAAGTTTGAGACCACGTCCTAGCTTGTAAGCAGCAAACGAGATCTGGGGCCGAAGGGGAAGAGTCTGAGCCGGTGGTGCATCCTGGGATAAGAAAATAGCTCAGCCAATAAGAGGCCTCGCTCTATAGCATAGCGTGCCGAGTCGGAGCCGAGGGATCGGCTCCGAGCCCATCAGTATTGAATGTAGGCGAGATAGGATCACATAACATCTACCATTGTGCAAAACTGCCTTTTGGTTTGGTGTGTAGTTCAGACCACCCCCCATACCCAGGAACCGCACTCGGCTTTCCTGGGAACAGTGTAGGATATGAAGGTCTTCACACACCATTACAGTGGTTGACTTGAGGTACACGAATATTGACTGGGGATAATACTCAGGCCTCAACAACATCACCCTGCAGCCACTACAATTTGTGAACCCATGTGCTATGGCACAACCAGTCAACACAGCCACAAGGGGGAATACATATTGGACCTGATAATCACCAACATGGGGACTCTATGTTCCACATCAGAGGTGGAACCCTCATTGTTAAGATCAGACCATAAACAACTTTCCCTGGACATCCATATCCCGTCCCCACCCCCAGCCATGGAAATCACTGTAAAGAATTTCTCAAAAGCAGACTTTGCACTTGTGAAGACTGGGGTGGAATACTTCAAAGGCCCCGTGCTGGGGGATAATACAGCCCAATCTGCAGAATCCTTTACAAACACATTCTATGAGCACCTGCAGGTATGCATTGATCATGCTATCCCAAATAAAACCATGACTCCTCCAAAACAGGAGACCTGTCTGGTTGACCACAGCCATATATAAGCTGTACAACAAAAGGAGGAAGCTACTACATAACAGAGCATTATCCCACAGAGGGAGGACATCTCTGAACAGTATTGGCAAGACACTTCAATCCCTCATATAATCATCACTTGCAAGTTTTGACAGTGAAATTGACCAGACACTACAGATAATCACAAGGCCTTCTTTAGTTATGTCAGAAATATGTGTGGAAACACCCAGATATGCTCTGAATTGTTGCATAACAGCACAAAATATGCCAAACCTATGGACATAGCCTACACCCTGGCAGACAGAGTCTGCACAAACATCCCCCCCTTACCCCTCAAGGGTACAGATGCCCATCCCAAATGAATGTAATCTCCCTGACATCACAGATGCACAGGTGAAAGGTGCCCTCTCCACAGCAAATAACACAGCATATGTATGGGACTGGACGGTGTCCCAGGCTGTGTCCTACACGAGCTCTGAGTAGAACTGAACAGTCACATTAAGTCACTGTTCCAACTTAGCCTTACTACAGGATATGTACCCTGAGAATGGCATACACATACAGTGCTCCCACTCCACAAAGGTGGTGCCACAATGGACCACAGGAACTATCACCCCATAAGCCTGACTAGTGTGGTAGAAACAGCTATGGAGCGTATTATCATGGAAGTCATAATCAAAAACATTGTGAGCCTCCAGACAGTGGATCATACACAATTCGGCTTTGTTAAGGGCAGATCTTGCCTCTTACACATAGTTCATATCTTTGAAATGGTTACTGAAGCCATGGATGAGGGCAAGGTAGTTCACACAGTCTACCTGTACCTTGCAGAAGCCTGCAACACAATACCCCACTCAGGCATCATACATATGCTTACCAGCTTAAATATCAACCGCTATATCACTAGATCTGTTGCTATCTGCCTCAGGGATGGAACCCACATGGTCAGAATTGCAGGTGCCATGTCCAACTCCAGACCAGTTACAACTGGTGTCTCACTGGGCTCAGTTGTGGGACCTGTCCTGTTTGGTATGTACTTCTCTGAGGTTCAGACTAACACGGGGGGATTATGTCTAACAAACGTCACAGATGACTGCTAACCGGAGGCCGTAAGTGACACTGCAGCTGACACATGCTTCCTCCATAAGGGTCTCACAGAGATGGATGATTGTTGTCAGAGCCATGGCCTCGTGCTAAATGCTAAGACATGCATAGTCATCCCCTTTGGGGAAAACAAGGTGCGCACAAATTACCACATAAGTGGTAATCCATTAAGTACAGAAGATGTATTTACAGATTTGGGGACCAACATAGATTGTAACCTCTCCTTTGCTACTCACATTGACAGAGTCATTGCAAAGACCTTTATATAGTCCTCCTTATCACATGGGGGTTTGCATGTAGATCATGGGAGGTCATTGTGGCCCTCTACTAGTCACTCATCAGGCCCATGTTTGACTACAATGCCCCTTTTGGGGTGTACCTTACCCAACACCCGCAGCAACTACAGTGACCACAACAGTACCTCCCCAAGAGGATCATGGGCTACACACAGATGTCCTATGCAGCTCAACTAAAGGATCTCCAGCTCTACTCAGTTGCTTAACACCTACTCAGAGGTAATCTATGCCTGACGTACACAGCCATGTCAAACCCAGAAGTAATGGACATGCTCCACCTCATAACATCCAAGACCCTTAGAGCTACACACTCCAGGGACTTAAACCTCAGCACAAAACTAAATGGGCCATGCTGCAGGAACAGATTCATTACCCAGAGGCTCCCCTCACTCTGGAATTGAATCCCAATTAGAGTTAGAGATAGCCCCTCGCCAACCCTCTTCCAGCAAAATCCAGCCACATGGATGGGAACTTGAAAATTCAACCCTGGGATCTCCACTGTGTCCCTGCTTGACAGAGGCACAGCAAACTAGCCTTAAAGGGTGCCTTCTGTGACCTACTTTACAGAGGCACAGTAGGCTACTCTACTGGGGAGGCAGACGCCAAATACACTCTGCCTAGGCTTATGAATTCCCTAGGGCAGACAGCCTAGTATCGACCTCTGCACCTATGTTTATGTTCAGGATGCACAATATTTGTTGCTGATACTGTTTGCAGGTCTTTATTGCCATAGCTTTCCCAGTTTCTATGAACAACTTGTGTATCTGCGTAACATGTTTGATCATGACAGGGTTCCAGTATATTAATATATGTGTCTGTTGTCATTTAACTGTGTGCACAGGGCGGACTGCTGGATCGTGGGAGGTTCCTGGCTTAACACATACAACTGCCAGATATGTGTGGCTGACTGCTATACTCAGACATGGCCTAAGTGTGTGAGCATGCCCATTTCAGGCTTTCCATGGTTTGTTGCCTGACATATGTCTCATTTATCCAAGTGTGTGAGCATGCCCAGTGTGACCTTTCCATATATTGTGATCTGAAGTCCACTACATTTGTGGTTGTGTGTGAACATGACCAATATTGACATTTATACTGTGTGTGTTGGAAGTCATGTTGTGTTCTTACTGCCAGACTCCTTTGTGTCATAACTCAACAGGGATTATGCTGTGCCTGCAGGGTTTCCATGGGATAGTTTGCAAAGACTTGTCAACATTCTTTCATACTGGCTGAACATTGCAATACTGTCATGGTGTAGTGGTTCAGTACTTTCACTATGGTACACTGTATCATGGGTTTGAGTCCCATCACTGCTTTAAATGTTCATACTGAGCAGACCAGACTGGTTAAGGGCCAGTTGGGCAACTATGAGCATGCTGCATTTTGTTCGGCTATGGCCTACTTAAACCAGGCTTGTCCAACATTGCTGTGTATTCACCAACTTGGGTGGACATTGCCAAACATTACTCCACATTGACCACAGTTGTACTAGTTGGTGTGTGTGATTCTGTTCATAGGTTCATACTAGGCTAGCTGCCCTAGGGCATTTATAATCCTAGCCAGAGTGTGTTTGGCTTTCAACACACATTTTAAGTGGAGTTTGCCATGACATTTTTCAAGGTTAGTATACTGTGCCTCTGTCTAACAGTGACATAGAAGTGATACCCGGGGTAAACCTACAATCTCCCATCCACTCATTAAGATTCCTCTTGAAGAGAGTCAATGAGGGACTCTGGCTAACCTGGAGTGGGAGTTTACTCAAGAGTGGAGGGAGCCTCTGGGTTATGAATCTGTCACTCCAGCATGTCCTATTTATTTCAGTCCTGAGGTTCAGGTCTCTTAAGCGCATAGCTTGATGGGATTCAGATTTTCCGAGGTGCAGCATGTCCATTGATTCCAGGCTGGACATGGCTTTATACATCAGGCACAGATTGCCTCTGGGCAGGCGGTATGCCACTGAATGGAGCTGCAGTTTCTTTAACCAGGCAGCAAATAACATCTGTTTGAGCCCTTTGATCCTCCTGGTGAGTTACTTTTGTGGTCTTTCCAGCTGCTGCAGGTGTCTGTTAAGGTACATCCCACAAGGGGTATTGTACTCAATTATGGGCCTGATGAGGGATGAGTACAGAGGCACGATGACCTCCCCTGATCTAGATGTGAATACCTTCATGATTGGGTGGGCTATATGAAATGTTTTTCTAAACACTTTTTGGCCACGTGGTTGTCGAATGAGAGATTGCTATCAACTTGGGTCCCCAGGTCCCTTATCACTTCTTCCATACTTAATGGGTTACCACCTATGTGGTAATTTGTGGGCACTTAGTTTTTGCCAAAGGGGATGACTATATACTTTTTTGCATTTAGCTTGAGGACATGTCTCTGGCACCAGTTGTCTGTTTCAATGAGGCCCTTTTGTAGGATGCTTGTGTCAGCTGGAGGGTCGATTATGGCGCCCAGTTTGCAGTCATCTGCAAATTTGTTCAGCCACAGTCCTTCTGTGTTGGCCTGTACCTCCGAGAAATATATACCAAACAAGGGAGGTCCCAGGATTGAGCCTTGTGAGATGCCACTTGTAGCTGGTTTGGGGTCTGAAATGGCTCCAGCATTTCCGACCATGTGGGTTCTGTCCTTGAGACAGTTTGCAACCCATCTAGTGATATAGGGGTTTATACTGAAGTTGGTGAGCTTATCTAAATGACCAAGTGGGGTATTGTATGGAAGGCTTTTGCAAGGTCCAGGTAGGCTGTGTGGACCACCTTCCCCTCGTCAATGGCTTTGGTGGCTGTTTCAAATGACTCAACCAGGTTTAAGAGGCAGGATCTGCCCTTAACAAAGCCAAACTAGGTAGGATCCAGTGTCTGTAGGTCCCCAATATCTTTATTTCTGAGGTCCATGATGATCCTTTCCATAGCTTTGCAGACAAAGCTAGTCAGGCTTCTGGGGCGATAGTTTGCAGTATCCATTAAGGCACCACCTTTGTGGAGAGGGACCACTGTTGCTATACACTGCTCTTTGGGTACATATCCTGTGGTAAGGCTGAGACTGAACAGAGGTTTTATGTTTGCGTTCAATTCTTCTTGGGGTTCATGTTGGACACAGCCCAGGACACCGTCTGATCCCATTGATGCTGTGTGTTTTGCTTTGGAGAGGCTGGCTGTTACCTGAGTATCTGAGATGTCAGGGGGCCAGCACTCTGCTGGGATAGATAATTGCCCTTTTGGTGGGGATGGGGGGGGGGGTTTGCACTGAACCTGTCAGCTCGGATGTTGGCAATGTCTGTGGATTTGGTGTATTGTTTGTTATTTTGGACTAATTCTGAGCATATCTGGGAATTCCCACCCAGGTTCCTACCATAACTAAAGAAAGCCATGTGATTATCCTTAGTGTCCTGTACAATTTTTATCTCAAAGATGGCCTTAGACAATTTTATGTGTGGCCGTAGTTTTTTAATAATACTGATCAGAGATGCCTTCCCTTTTTGAGATTTTGCTCTATCATATAGTAGCTTCCTCCTTGTATTGTATGGTTTGTTTATGGCTGGGGTCCACCAGACAGGATGCCTGCCTTTGGAGGATTGGGTCTTGGCTTTATTTGGGATTGCATGATCCATGCATTCCTGCAGGTGTTCATAGAATGCGTTTATAAAAGGTTCTGAGGTCTGGGCCATATTTTCCACAGGCACAGGGGCTGTGGAGGATTCCACCTTGGTTTGGAGGAGTGTGACATTCTCTTTAGTGAATAATTTTCACTGTGGTTTTCTGGCCATGGACTGAGTTTGGGATGTGAATATCCAGTGAGATTACTCTATGGTCTGATCTTACCAGTGAGGGATACACTTTTGGTCTTGGGCATAGAGTCCCCATGTTGGTGATGATCAGGTCCAGTATGTTTTCCCCTCTTGTGGGAGTGGTAGCAAGTTGTTCCATAGCATTTGAGTTTATAAATTCTGGGAACCTTTGGGCTAGGGTGTTGGAGCTAGGGTAATGCTCCCAGTCTATGTTTGGGTAGTTGAAGTCGCCCAATATAATGGTGTTTGGGGAGACCTTCATATTTTCATGTGTTCTCCAGTCAGCCAAGTGGGGTTCCTGGGTTTAGGAGGGTGGTCTGTAGCAGGCTATGAACTGGAAGGCGGTTTTACCCACTGTTAGTTGCACATGGATAGTCTCTGATGCTTCATGCTGTGCCACCAACCTGGGTGTGTGGGTATCTTTGACAAATATTGATACTCACCCTCCTTTTGTAGTTTGTTCCATGTTTTGTGGCTGTAAAGCATGGTATGACGTGTAACCTGTTAGTGCTGGGGTGCTCTTGGGAGCCTTGAACCAGGTTTCTGTTACTGCACAGATATCAACATTCTCCATGCTGAGGAGAGTTTGGAGTGCGTGCATCTTGCGGTTTAGACTTCTGGCATTGAGTAGCATTACTTCTAGTTTCTTATCCCTTGTGATACCTATGGAGGTGGGTTTGTCTTTTGAGCTATACCTGAAAAAGGCACTATGGGGGTGACGAGCCTTTGGCAATATCCAAAAGGCCACAGGTGACAGGTGAAAGCCATCCCTAGCGAAGCATCATGTCTTGTCGAGCATGTCATCCCAGGCTGACAGGCATTGGATCCCCTTTCACTGATACCAATACATACGCCAATTGTTGTAATTGATCATCTTGTCTTCATATTGTGGCATCATGCTTGGTGAGGGTAGGATGATACTCAAGGTCATCAAGTTTGCATATACTACATGGTGGTAAATGCTGTTTAGCACTACCTTACATTGCTTAACACATGGCAACCATGCCTCAGGTGGTGCTGCTGGGCTGCCTATGTTGGATGCACATACTACACTCCCTGCACATGTTAGAAAGCAGGTTGTGTCAACTTAGGCATCCCTTTCACTATATGTGGGAGTCAGAGAGAGGTATAATTTCCAGGGTTCCTACTGAGCCAGTGTATGTGCTATGCGTTGCCTCTTTGCCAAGGCCAAGGCATAATGGGCACGCCTCCTTCTGCCTACTGGGGCAGGCTCAGGTTGTTCCTCCTCCGAGTCACGCTCTGCCTGTGATGGCCTTGGCAATGGTGGGGGGCTGTTTGGCCCAGGCCTATGCTGGTCCTGCTGCAGCTGTTTTCGCAGAATCATATTATGTAGCATGGCACATACCATGACAATTTGGGTACATGTAGTTGGTGAGTATTGCAAGGCTCTACCAGATGTGTCCAGACACAGGAACCATGACTTGAGCAACCCAAACACACGCTCGATTACATTTCATGTTTGTGCATGTGCCTCATTATGGCGTTCCTGTTCAGGTGTGTGTGCGTTTCTGATGGGTGTCATCAGCCACGGCTCCAGTGCATAGCCAGCATCCCCCACTAGGTGACCATGTGGGATGTCGCCATTGGCAAATGTCTGGTACAGCTGCGTCAGATGCCAGATATGGGAATCATGGTAGCTTCCAGGGCAGCCAGCACACACATTCATTATTATGCCCTGGGCATCACACACAACCTGGCAGTTGATGGAGGGAAAGCCCTTGCGGTTAATGTAGGCCCTAACCTGCTCACCGGCTGGTGCTTTGATGCATATATGCGTGCAGTCTATTACACCCACTACCTCAGGGTATTCTGCTATTTGCTGGAAGAGATGCATATTGCTGGCCAATACCTCACGGGAATTGGGGAAATATACATGATCACCGACATGTGCTGACATGGCATCCAGGAACTGGTGCAGTACCCTGGATGCTGATGCCTGTGATATCCCCATCATATCACCAGTTGGTCCCTGGAAGGTACCTGTTGCTAGTATTCTTAGGCCAGCACATACCTTGGTTTCCACTGGGATGGGTTCCCCTCTGTTGGTTCTGTGTGTGAGGTGTGGCCTGCACAGCTCAACAATTTGCTGCAGGAGGTCTCTGTCCACTCTATAGTGCTCCACTATCTCCAGCTCATGTAACCCCTGGTAGGTGACCCTGGGCCTGTACACTCTTCTCTGTCTCCTCACTGTGGGTTGTCCGGCAGCATTTGCATTGTCACCACCCTCAGCATGTTGCATATGTCGCCTTATAACAGCAATGGCAGCCCCTAGCATTTTTTGTCTGAGTGAAGCTTTTTCAGTTTTCACTTCTAGTAGCTTACTCCAGTGTTGCAGTGTCTCTTGAGAGAAACAAACTGCACTGTTGTTTACAGAGTTTTAAGTGCTGGGCTGGGCTAGTGTTCTGCCTGTGTAATTGCCTGATTCCAATTGTTTGCACCTGCTAGCTCTACTAGTATTCCCTGGTAGCTTCCTACTATTTGTTGTGCTTCCTTTTTCCTTTCTGTTTCCTCAGGGGGGAGCGACGCACATACAAGCGCAAACACCCTCACAGCAGCTCACACACGCGCGCACATGCTTAGACAGACTAATACTTGCTTATTCGGGTTAAAACGTGCACACACCAGTGCAAACGCGCTTACAGGTCTGTAAACATCCTTATACATGCTTACTCCGGCTTAAACGCGTGCACTCACGCTTCCACGCGCACACTCTGTCTTACCCGAGTTTACAGGCATGCACACGCGCGCATACCCGCTCAGCAAGAAACTTTGGTGTTATCCACAGTATACACCTTCCATTTCTTGGCTTTCCCTGGCCTACCTGTTGACACACCTCTTTCCATGATGTATAACTGACAGCTAACACATGCCACTCTGCTCCAATGAGCTTCACTACTTTCATACATACCCCCCTTGTGATGTCACCTATCTCCTACTCTGTTACTCCCCATATCCTACTCCTATACTCCACTGACTGTGCTCATTTGCTATGTAAAAGTGCGATTCACTATCCTAACACTCATTTACATAGGATTGCCTACTAATGCTTGGTTACATGTCTTAGACTGGGCTTCTCCCCTTAGCAACCCCTACTCGGTGGCCATGTTGTCTTCAGCCTGCTATTCCCTTACATTGTAATTTAACAATTTTCATAAGTTCCACGTTTTTGGCTTTTATTTTCTTATTTTATGGTTTTTATAGCGCACCCTGTTTGCGTGGCACTGCGCTATGCTTAAACATCGGAAATCGCCGAAAAAAAAAAAGTATTTTTATTTTAATTTTGCATCTGGGAACATTTCCAATGGCCGTATATTTGGCCATTGGCATGCTTCCTCAACCATATGCAACCTTTATTTGGAGCTAACAAGGCTCTATTGTGCTATTTGCAGAACGGTACTCAGTTGTCAACTGAGTACATTTCTGCAACTAACACGGCTCCTACTCGGACAGGTTTGTGCTTCCTGGATCACACATTTACCTCATTTGCATGCCTTTCGGCTGCAAGTGAGGTCATTTGCATATCCCAGCCCTGTCCGTGTAGGAGACGTTTTAGGAGCTCTCTTACACGCCCCTACAGGCTGTTCCTGGATCGCTCGTCGGACATGGTGGCTGCATGGCGTCTTACTCTACTCGTACACTCCGTGAAAGCCATCGTGAATCCGGCCCATTGTATTTAAAACCACTTTTGGTTTACATACGTTCCAGAATTCAGGATACTACTCAGTTCCTTTCCATTATTTCTGAGACCCAATTAGAATCTTATTGGCTCTTGTGTACTTTGGATGTCACCTCTTTATATACTAGTATTCCGCATTGGGCAGGACTTTTGGCCCTGCAATATTGGTTGGATAAGGCCAATATTTATAAGCCTGGTTTTAATAACCTTTTGGTTTGTATGACTGAACAAGTCCTGATTCATAATGTGTTCTTTTTCAAGGACAGGTGCTTTTGGCATATTCAGGGCACCGCTATGGGGGCATCTTTTGCCCCCATTTATGCGGATTTATTTATGGCGTATGTGGAAGATCAGGTGATATATGGCATCAGTCATAACATTTATATCAATGAAATGGACATATGGAGGAGGTATCTTGATGACTGTTGGATGGTGTGGAGAGCTAATGAGGAATTCCTTTTGGAATTCTTAGAATATTTGAATGGCAATATATGGGGTATTGAATTTAAGCTGACTTTTTCTAGATCTGAAATCACATTTTTGGATGTTTTGGTAAAAAGAACTGATGCCAACACTCTTGAGAGTGAGATATTCAGAAAATTTCCTCAGTTCAGTACCTTACTATATGCCACCAGTTTCCACCCTCAGCATGTCATCAGGAACATCCCCAAGTCTCAATTTCTTCGTGTTAAAAGGATCTGTTCCAGTTCTTCCACATACGACCATCATAAAAAGGATCTTATTTCCAGGTTTAATAGTAGGGGTTATTTAGGGGGTGACATCACAGGGGCCAACCGTTTTGTGAATCAGCAGGACAGAACTGATTTGTTATCCTATCGGGTTCGGGATTCGGTTAAGTCAGATTTGCTCAGATTGGTAACAACCTATGGGAGAAATATTGTTGGATTTATGGATATCATTTGTAAGCATTGGCATTTGTTAAAATCGGACAAAATCTTAGATAAATATATAGGGGATCGGTGTCACTATTCATTTCGTAAAGGGCGGTCTTTGGGTTCTCTCTTCAGTCACTATAAGAGGGTTCATAATAAGGATACTTGTTCAGCTACTCAAATTAATTTATTTGGAGGTTCCATATTTGGATGCTACCCATGTGGTCATTGTACCTATTGCCCTAGGGTTCTAAAATGTCAGACTTTCTCCACACATAATTGTCCACAAGTTTATGATGTGTTATGCTTTGCCAGTTGCAGTACTCCTTGGGTGATTTATTTGGCCCAGTGCAATTGTCGAGCTTTTTATGTTGGACAAACCTCCCATCCTTTTAAGGTCAGGATAGGGGAACATCTTAGTGACATTAAGAACAAAAAGGGGTCCAGCTCTTTATATAAACATATCTCTAAACACCCTATGGGCACTTTTTGTTTTATGGTCATTGATCATATTAAGGACAGGCACAAACAATCTCATGTTCTACATGAGATGCTTACTTACAAAGAAAAAATGTGGATTATCAAATTAGGGGCTCTTTTTCCTCCGGGTTTGAAGAATCCTTTTTGGAGCATCCACCCTAAATGTCCAGCTTTATATTGGGGTTTTTTCCACATGCCAACATATCTGTCAGGATATTTTATTGTATATTTCATTAGAATTTTTGCTTTAATGTGTATAATAATTTGTGCATTACCAACATATGTACTAGAGTGTGCTCCATGCATTCAATATGAATTTACTTATAAGAAGAGAGCAAGTTAGGTTTTGTTTTTACTTGTTACATCATGTTTGGTTGCTGAGGAAGGTTTGCCAAAACCGGTACAACCATGTTGGTGTACGGTTATGTTTTTTGTTGTTCTTCTTTGAAATAAAACTATATAATTATTGCCTATGTCACAGGAGCTGGGTGCTGGCCTTTCTTTCTGGATTGGACCCTGTTATATCTGTCAGGCTTAACAGGAGCTGGGGGTAAAGGAGTCAGGGGTCAGACTAGACTCCGAAAACACATCATCTACAATTTCTAACACAGGTGGAATAGCTAGAGGCCTGTGCTGAGGTAGTAAAAGGAAATCCCTGAGCCTCTTTTTAGATTCTGAAAAATCTTGGCTCTCCCAGTGGAAATGCTCCCTCATGGTATGCAAGGTTTCCCCAAAGGAATATTCCTCAGGAGGAGATGCTGAAGGTATAGATTGTTCAGCATCAGAATCCTCATAAGGGGGAACAGAATATTCCTAATCAGAAGAGGAATCAGAAGAAATAGAAAACTGATCTGAAGATTCATAGTCAGTGTCCTGCCTAGGCCTCTTATCAGGAGGAGGATGGGAACCCCTGATCTAGGTAATCAAGTCTTCGGCCATTTTGAGCATCTGTTTTTTGGGCATAGAAGCCTGTTCACTTGGCTCTTGAGTTTGATTCCTTGCTTTAGAAGGTGCTTTAGTCTTTGCCTTTGATGCTGAAGTCATTTTAATGTAAAGATGTTTAGGTCTGAATAAACCCTCAGAAGCCGGTAACTGCTCAGCGGTTCCAGACCCATCTGAGGGATTAGCGTCCAAGGCTCCAATACCTTGAGTATCCTGCGGCATGGCCGACTCCACGTGGGAGTCGGTAGCGGCCTCCGACTCTAAAGTAGCGGGCGTCAGGGGCTGCGAAAGTGCCTCACTGAGAACCGGCGAACCAGCGACTAGCTTAGGATAAGCTTCGTCGTCGGATTTGGGCCTCGGTTGTTTTTCTTTTTCTTTGTGTTTTTTGTAAACTCCGATAGTCGGATGGGTATCCGATGACATTTCAGGATAATTAAACCGGCGTCCAAAAAAGTTTAAAGCAAAATCATACCGACGCTTAATAGTGCATTGGTTAAATCTAGCACAAAATCGACAAGCAGTAACGTTGTGATCAGGACCTAGGCAAGGAATACAGTAAAAATGAAAATCCTTAAGAGGTATTTGCTTTCCACAAGAAATACAATTATTAACCTTTTCTGACATCGGTCTGGAGCAAGAAAATGTTTCCCCAATGGGGTACTTAGCTTTATTGAAGACTTCGGATCTGAAACTCAAACATGAAAATCTCAGGAGTCAGCCAACTGACACTTGCAAACTGCTTCTGCTTCGGGCACCACGCGGCAAAAAAGACTGAAGAAAATGGTGTCGACTGCTTCTTTTATACCCCTGACAACCTGACGCCAGGGAAGGGGCGACAGCGGCCGACGCAGGACCCAAGACTTTGGAATTCAGGCCGGCTGAAGGCAACCTGCCAGCAGGATTACCCAAATGTAATGACTGCAACAGTGAAATACGAAGAACATCTGCAGAAGCCTGAAATAAGGTAGTCGGTCTGGTTCTGGTCTCATGTCGAGAAGAAGAGGTGTCAGAAGCCGGTGCCTGCAAAGCGGCTCGGGACACATATGAGGTAGTGACAGGAGGAGGGTCCGAAGATGAAATAGCCTGTGGCATGGAAGACTCTGTAAAGGTCTCAGCAGAGGCTTGTGACTGAAAATCTACAGACTGCAGGGGCTGTGAAAGCACCTCACTGAAAACCGCTGTGCTGATGACCAATTTCACCGGTGCGTCATCAGTAGATTTAACCCTAGGCCTGTCGCGGTCCTTGTCATTGTGTTTCCTAGGCATATCCAAAGTCGGGAGACCAAAAGACGCCATACTGACGAACTTAGGCCAGACTCTGAAATGCTTATACAAAATCTTAGCTCTATGGCGTATGGTATGCGGGTTAAAGGAAGCACAAAGATCGCAGTTAGGGATGTCGTGCTCAAGGCCCAAACAAGTTATACAATAGGAATGGAAATCTCAGTGCGGAATCTGTTTTCCACAGGCAAGACAGTTATTAACTTGATCTGACATTCGTTAAAGCAAGAAAAGAGGGTCCCCAACGGGGTACTTATTTGAAGGCGTCTTCAACTTGGTAGTCGGAAAGCGAAATGAAGGTAAATGGTCGACCAGCACTAGTGCAAATTGCATCTGCTTCGGGCTCCACAGCAAGAAAGACTGAGGAAATGGCATTGGCTGCCTCCCTTTATACCTGACGTACTGACATCAGTTTTACAACTGGCAGCAGCTGACATCATATACCAAGGACTCTGGTATTCAGGCTGACTGAAGGCTTCTGGGAGCCGGATAACCCATATGTGAGGACTGCAACACTGAAACACGAAAAACATCTCCATTGCTTAGATCTCTGCATTACCTGGGGCTGTTGCCTGAGGGGGGCCTGCTTTCCCTGAGTCTGGGCTGAGCTGACTTGGAGGGGGCAGGAAAGCACCAGTGCTTGGAGGGGCAATGCCTACTGAAACTCGGTGGTTGGACCTGTAAGAAGTCTTTAACTGTCTGCATAGATCTAGCTTTTTCTTCCATCTTTTTTAAGACCCCTTCTGTCTTGGTGCCAAATAAGTTGTCTTTTTGCCAGGGTGCATCCAATAATTTGGGTTTGACATGGTCTGGCAAGGGTTGTTCCTTAAGCCAAGCATGCCTCCTAAGGACAGAACCAGTGATTGCTGCCCTGCAAGATGTTTCTAGGGCATCCAAACCACATTGTAAGGTGTGCTTAGTTACTTGACTTGCAGAATGCATTAACTCTTGTAACTCTTTATTTTCTGTACAAGTAGGGAAAGAAGATATTTTTTGTTTGAGGAATTCCATGGTATGTTGCTGATATTTTAGCATATGGAACTGACAATTTAATGCTCTAATAGGAAGTGTAGCAGAGGTGTATACTTTTTTTACCCCATCTGTCTAATGCTCGGGAATCCCTATCTGAGGGGGTTGGATTCTTAGCTGAAGTTGTTTTGATTCCTTTAGGTCCTTGAGAGATGACCTCGGGGTCAGCAGTAGGATTTTTAAAAAGAAATTTGTGTGAGTCAGGGACTCTATAGTACCTGTTAGGTTTCCTGGGAGCAGGAGGGTGGGTGTCAGAGATCAGACTGGATTCCATAAAAACATCATCCACACCCTCCAGGACAGGAGGGATGGCCAGAGGTCTATGTTGTGGAAGATCTAAGAATTCCCTGAGTCTCTTTTTTGACTGAGCATAGTCCTGACATTCCCATTGGAAATGCTCCCTTAAAGTATGTAGGGTTTCCCCAAAGGAAAAGTCCTTGGGTGGAGAGGCTGAAGGGATGGATTCCTCTGCATCAGAATTCTCATAAGCAGAGAGGGGTTGCATATCTTCATATTCAGGTGCATCAGAGTCATCGGACTCCTGTTCAGATAAAACTACTAGGGACAAGTCTCTTTTTCTTTTGGAATGGGTAGCCTGGCTTCCCCTGATAAGCATTATAAGGTCTTCTGCAATTTTAAGCATTTGAGACTGAGGCAAGGAAGCAGGTGCCTGAGCTTAGGTCATCATTTTTTTGGGGGTGGTTCATACTGGGCCTTAGAAACTCAGTAGTTTTCAAAAGAACTGTAGATGCAAAAGAAGTCGTTGGTCTGTGTCGAGTATCAGTAGTGCAAAGTACTTCCTCAGAAGCTGGTGCCTGCTCAGTGGCTCCGGACCCATCCAAGGTAGAGACATCCACAGGATCCCTAGACGAAGAAGAGTCTCGAGGCATACCAGACTCCAAAAGGGTCTCAGTAGCAGCCTGCGAATCTACAGAAGTGGGCATCAGGGGCTGCAAAAGTGCCTCACTGAGGACTGGAGAACTGACGACTAGCTTAACGGAAGCATCGTTGGCAGTCTTGGACCTGTGCAGTGTGTCTCTGTCTTTATCCTTACATTTTCTGGAAAATCAGTTGTCAGATGGCTTACCAAAGCCATATCGGAATTCGAGGACTGAGAGTGAAAATATCGAGCTACAATAAGGGCCCGACGACGTATAGTTCTGGCGTTGAAAAAAGCACAAAAGTGACAGCGGGGGATGTCGTGGTTTGGGTCTAAACAAGTGATGCAGTAAGAATGAAAGTCTCAGTGTGGTATTTGGTTTCCACAGGCGAGACAATTGTTAACTTTTTCTGACATCTATTAGAGCCAGAAGAAAGGATCCCCAACAGGGTACTTAGATTTAGAAGACTTCAGCTTCAATTCAGAAACGAAAAACTCAGGTAGTGGCCGAACAGCACTCATGCGAACTGGTTCTGCTTCAGGCTCCTTGGGAAGAAAGACTGATGTAATAGCATTGGCTGCCTGATTTTATACCACTGACGACCTGACATCAGTCCTGGAGCAACAGCAACTGATGCAGAAATACTAAGCCTCTGGTATTCGGACTGACTGAGGGCTAACCTGGCAGGGATAACCCAAATGTGATGACTGCAACAGTGAAACACGAAGAACATCAGCAAATCATTGCTACTCTGATGCCATATTCCTGTCTAACGTCTTCCAATTTCTTTTTCATCCAGCTCAATAGGAAGTGCATAGGCACAGGAACCAAAGGATGTGGTTAAAAGGACCATGTCACTGTGACTTTGGCAGTCTACAATTTCGGCAAAAATGGTGTTTAAAAAAAGTAAAAGAAAAAAGAACCTTTCCATGTCCTAGTACACAGTCAACTCTCCACTTCCTAAATACTTCAAAGAAAGTAAATATGCAATTACAAAGAGATACAGTGATTTACACCACAAGGAAGCACAAATGAATCATGTCTGAAGAAGCTTAGGTTCCAACTGAACAATTATGCAGTGATATAAATCAAAAACAGGTTATATCTGACTGGTGGACATGTTCTTGTGCCAAGATTATTAGACACAGCACTGTGATTAATTTAAAAAAGACTTCAGTGCGTACTTGAAATCTAGTCATGTGTAAGCTCACATTTGAGTAAGCTGTTAATGCTGCGGTAATTAAACCTGAGCAAAGGGAACAGACTATCACATTGCCTTGGAAATGTTAAGAAAGATGGCATTCAAAGTATGATCAGTAAGATATGGGGTTACATTAAGGTCAGCAGGCAGAAGCATACCACACTGAAGCTAGTGGCACTATCATGACACAAATAAAACATAAAACAAGCAAAATACAATTACAGTACAAGTAAAACAACAGTTTATAAAGGTAATAAAAGTTGGTTCACTAGGGTATCTCTGAATGTTTTTAGGGACCTTTTAAATTAAGACATGTTGGCACACTCCTTGAGCCACTATCAAAACAGGTTTCAAACTCACAAAGCCTGACAAATGAAAGACAATGCCATAATTGTCAAGACATTCTCCAAGAACTACCAGCAGACTAATAACAATAGAGTTCAAAACCCATGAAGGACAACATGAAACAATCATCGTCTTCACATAAAAGGGTCCAAAATCAAGAAAAAATAAATAAAAAGGCAAGTGCCAAGATCTGAAAATAAGGACAGGTCAGTGCAAACTCAGCAGCAAGGGAGTAAATGTACACTACAGCTACAAGAATAGCACAGGAGTTTATCTTCTCATTCTAGACCATTCAGAGTTTTAGGCATAAGTAAAGGCCAGCAAGTGCATGATGGGATGTGGAAGGGTTACAGCGCCGGAGCAGGCTGAACCTCAAATGTGATGATGTGTGTGTATACAGGGGTTATATAGGTGTCACTGGAAGCCTTGCTGCTCATGAGGAGAGGTCATCTTAACTTCCTGCTTTATACAATACCCAAATAACCACACACACACACAACAGACAGACAGACAGATACACACATTCTTATGAATGATGAAGCTACAAGTGGAGCACTTTTTATAATCAAAACTCCCAAATGTGAACATCTATTTTGTTAGCGCACTTCAGTCGACAAAACAGTTGCTTGACAAGTGTGTGTGATTGGCAACCCCTGTGGTTGGGGGAATATGCTTCTACCCTGGGGACTGTGCGATCTTGGAGTTAGTATACACAATTAGCAGATTTTGTTTTATTTAGATTGTGAGCTACAAAGACTTTTTCTGTAGTAAGACTGAAAATAGTACCCTTGTTTTACATTGGGTTATGTTAGGCTTTTATTTTCACATTAATAAAGCTATTTTTGAAGAAATTCAAAAATGCTAGCTACATTATATATGCAGCAGGCATTAGCTTTAGTTACTACAAGTTTCCAAAACCTCCAAACTGATTCCTATTCATTTATTTGCGTGATTTGTGGTACTGAGAGAGAGAAATAATTTGTATGTCAGCACTGTAATTAAAGAAAGCACCCATTTTTTTGCAGGAGGTCAGATACACCAATGATTTGAAGAATGGCTGTGGTGAAAGCTTCTTCAAGTCAGAGCTGCTGCGGCTGCTGCTACTGAGAGCAAGATACCAAGTAAATACCTACACCTTGAACTGCAACTCTCCTGAAGCCTCTAACTCACAAGGAAAATCTAGAAGGCTATACAGAAGTAGTCAAGTGAACTGATGCTCAAGAGGGCTGTGACCGGATAGACTGCGCTCAAATACTAAATCACAACTCATGAGGGATCCCCTCTATGCCTCTATGAATTTGAAGGACACTAACTTTGAGGGTTACAAAAAGGTAATGCAGTGCCTAATTGCATGGATGGTGGTCACTGTAGGAACATAACCAGTCAAAATCTATGAATGGACCTAAGTGAAAAAAAAAAACAGTTAAAATCAGTTACTGAACTTAACTGTACTGTCACCGTGTGACTTGATCCAGAATGTAAGAATAGTACATAGACTATAAATGAAACACATGCATTTGACAGATTAAGGTAAGCATTGCCTAGTGTTATTAAGAAGTTGGTGTATCAGTCAGACCTAAGAGACACAGTTTTGTAACAGCAGTTGAAAGAATAATCTATCCATTCATCCATCTACAGCCCATTTTTCCCAGTTTTGCACATAGGGTTGAGGTGCCACTTCGACAGTGGTAATCATCTATAGCCAATGTTCACACCACCAATGTGTTATGAAAATCTGGGAGTTGCCTAAAGTAACTGATGAACTTGTGCCTAAAGCAAATGAAGCATTTGTGAATATTTTATGTTTTATATACGGGTGAGGAGGGACATATAACAAAGTTCTGTACCAATGAAGTCAAGGAGTGTAAGCTTGGCATAAACTTATAAAAATGTGGATAAGACTATAAATATCTTGGAGTCAATGGACTGTGACAGAGCTACAGTCAGGTGGATAGAGACTGCCTTCTGTTACTGTGCCACCACTAAGCGCAGAAAATGTTCTGTATTAATAAATTCCAGTGGAATGATAACCCTCATTAAGGGACAGTTCATTTGCAAGCACAAAACCCATTCTTCTAAAGTTGCAAAGATTGTGTGCCTTCACGGAGATACAAAGAGGTACCTGATAGCCCTAGAAAACCAGAAGTGAGTTTGGTGTAAAAACAAGAAACTTTTTATATTGGTTGTGAGCTACAAAGACTTTGTTACATGTTAAGATGGACAAAACCTTTTCTTATGTTGGGAAAAGTTAGCCCAAATGCATTTTCCAATTACTAAACTTTTTGAAGAACTCAAGAGTGACAGCTGCATCATATTCTGCTTGATATAACTCTATGGTCTATATTATAATGTCAAAGATTAGTTGCTTAGTTTTGCAGTATAATGAAACTCACTTTATCGAACTCTACAAAAGTAAAGAAAATCATCAATATTATACAAAAATTAATAAATATAAAAAAATAAAAAACATTAAACAGTGTTGTTATAGGGTTTCAATGCCCCTGCACCTCCCACATCCCCCTATATTAATATACCAACTTCTGAGATCGTACAACAGTTGGAAGGAGGCAAAGTACCCTAAAGTACTATGTGCAAGCTTTCACAGTACACTCACAATGCCACAAAGCAATTGAAGTGCAAGTTAATCTAAATGATAGATTCACTAAAACTACAAAAAAACTATAGCAATATCAGTGAATGTAATGAAAGAATCGCCAACGCTGCTAAAAACACAGAAGTTTAACCAAATCTAACCAAATGATTACCTTACACTTCTAAAAGCAGAGGGGGTTCTCAAGATCAAACACATGCATTTATCAATGAATTAAGCATTGATCTAACAAACCAAATAAATTCAATCGTGCATCTCAACATTCTGGATATAAATTCTGGATATAAATACATGTATGTCTATCTATCTCTCTCTCTCTATATATATATAAGTATATATATATATATATATATATATATATATATATATATATATATATACATTGCTGCAGTTATTTTCAGTAAAATCACATTTCACTGAATCACAACTGACTAAGCAAAATTGACTGAAACTCACTTAACCGAAACCACATTTGACCGAATCATACCTGACTAAACTTTGTATACAAGCATTGATTCACTCTGTGTTCTTTTTTTTTCTCAACTGTTGTGTAGCCATATGGGTCACTTCTCTTGGTCAAAATTACACTTGCTCAAACAAGAGAAGCTCCAGACCCACTTTAGTGAAAGTGCACTTAACCAAAAGTGCACTTTCATGAAACTCAGTTTACTGAGCCACAGTAGAATGGGGACAAGGAAATATACCTTTTCCCCACTGTAGCAAGATCTTGGCGTTAGTATATATAAGTACTGGGGGTGTGAGGGGTGCAGCCCCCCCACAGCCGGTTAGCTTGGGTATAACTATTCCCGGCTCCACAAAGTCTACTCTTCAATTTTTCCCTTGGAACTAGACAAACTTTCAACTTAAGCACTCAAACCATTCACTTCCCATCCCAGCACTTGCTCAAAACTCATAGCAAGCACTAATAAACATTAGCACTAGTTCCCTCCATACTGTAGAGAAGGACAAGTCTCTCTATTCAACCTTACCAGCCAATCAGTAAAACAGTTCACTGTACCTATCCAGGCATGTCCAAAGGGCAGTTTCAGGTGTACTCTCCGGTCCAACTGATGAATCTGGGCATTTTGAGGCAATGTTACAATTGCCTCATGTACACAGACAAGCCTCTCCTCCTTCCTCCAAACACTAATACATGTGAGAGATGCAATTATACAGCCAAACTGGAGGCTAAGCTCTCTCATCCCAAGACTGGACCAGGCAATCAAGAGGAGAAGGGAATTACTTGCATCACACCATCAGTCTCACACAGACCTATGAAACCAGCACTGGCAAAAAACACACATAAATACATGAAAACATACTCTGAGGCTCTTAATAAAAATCTGCAAAAGCAACAGAGACCTCCAAAGCAGACATCCAAGCAACCTCCATCCCCTAACACAAACCATGAAACACATACTTCACAAAACCAGTGTGCCATGCAATCACAGCCCTTAAGGCAAAATAACATAACCAACACACTAGTAATAGGTGACTCTATAGTCCGGCACACTGATGTCCCACTCACTAGGCTGAACAAGGAGAAGGTTACCGTTAGCTGCCTGTCGGATGCCAGGATTCGCCACATAACACAAGCACTCAGGTCACTCCAGAACAAGTACAAATATGACTCTGTCATTGTCCATGTTGGTGTGAATGACCTGAGCCGTACCTCCCTGGACTACATGAAAAGAGACATAGAGGAGCTCTCTGATCATGTAGCCCAGGCTGATATGACCCTGACCCTGAGTCGCATCCTGCCCTCACCAAGAATGATACCAAGGTATAGAGAAAAAATTATCAATTTCAACAATTGGCTAAGCTTCTGGTGTCACTCAAAGGGGATCCAGTGTCTGTTAGCCTGGGATGACATGCTCGACAAGCCACACTGCTTCACTAGAGACAGCTTACACCTGTCACCCTTAGGCTTTTGAATACTGGCCAAGGCTCTTGCCACCCCCATAGTGCCTTTTTTAGGCAAGGCTCAAAAGACAAACCCACTGCCGTAAATAGCACAAGTAACAAAAAACTAAGGGTAATGCTACTCAATGCCAGAAGTCTAAACCTCAAAATGCACACACTTGAGGCACTCCTCAGTATGGAGATAATCGATATATGTGCAGTAACAGAAACCTGGTTTAAGGCTCCAGAGAGCACACCAGCACTACCAGGCTACAACTCATACCATACATTTCGGCCACAAAACCCAGACCGAAATACAAAAGGTGGGGGAGTATCCATATTCATCAAGGATACCCACACCTCCAGGTTAGTGGCACAGCACGATGCTTCAGAGATCATCCACATGCAACTAACAACGGACAAAAATGATATTCAAATTATAGCTTGCTACAGATCACCCACCATGCCCCAGGACCCCCACTCCACATTCCTGGAAACACTGGGAAATATAAAGGTCCTACCAAACACCCTGATATTGGGTGATTTCAATTACCCAAACATTAACTGGGAGAACTACTCAAGTACAAACTCCCTTGCCCAACATTTCCTAGAATTTATAAACTCAAATGCCCTGGATCAACTGGTCAACACACCCACCAGAGGTGACAACATATTGGACCTGGTCATCACCAACATGGGCGTCTGGTGTTCCACACCAGAGGTCAACCCCTCGCTGGTTAGATCTGACCATAAACTAATCACTCTGGATATCCACATTCTGCCACCACCCTCGGTCAAAGAAACCACCGTGAAAAACTTTTCAAAAGCAAACTTCACATTACTTAAGACTGAGGTGGGAAGTTTCAAAGCTCCCATGCTAAAGGATAATGCTGTCCAAGCTGCAAAATCCTTTACTAATGCACTCTATGGGCCCCTGCAAGAATGCATGGATCGTGCTATCTCAAACAAAAAGGAAACCAGGCTGGTGGACCCCTGCCATAAACAAGCTATACAATAGAAGGAGGAAACTAGTACAGAAAAGAGTAAAATCCCAAGAAGGGAAGATATCCCTGATCAGTATCAGCAATAAACTACATTCCCTCATAAAATCATCCAAGGCTAGCTTCAAAAGAAAAATTGCCATGGACTCCAAAGATAATCACAAGGCATTCTTTAGCTATGTCAAGAATCTAAGTAGCAATTCTCAGATCTGCTCGGAGTTAGTGCAGAATGGCACAAAATACACTGAACTGACTGATATAGCCAACATCCTGGCAGACAGGTTCAGTGCAAACTTCACCCCCCCACCCCCAAAAGGGCCCATAGCTATACCAGAAGAATGTAGTGCCCCTGAAATCACAGACACTCAGGTTAAAACAGGCCTCCCCAAAGCCAAAAATACAGCATCAATGGGACCAGACAGTGTCCCAGGCTGCGTCCTACACGAGCTCAAAGGCAAACTAACCCCTCACCTAAACACACTGTTTAAACTTAGCCTTTCCATAGGCTACGTGCCCACAGAGTGGCACACAGAAATGGTTATTCCGCTCCACAAAGGTGGAGCCACAACAGACCCCGGGAACTATCGCCCTATAAGCCTGATTAGCTTGGTCTGCAAAGCTATGGAGCGCATTATCATGGATCTCATTAACAGAGACATTGGGAACCTCCAAACACTGGACCCTACCCAGTTCGGCTTTGTTAAGGGCAGATCATGCCTCCTAAACCTGGTGGACATCTTTGAGACAGTTACCAAGGCTATATACGAGGGAAAGGTGGTCAACACAGCCTACCTAGACCTCGCAAAGGCCTTCGACACCATTCCCCACTCAGGTATTATAGACTAGCTCACCACCCTGAACATAAACCCCTATGTCACAAGATGGGTTGCCAACTGGCTCACAGACAAAACCCACATGGTAAGAGTTGCGGGAGCTAGGTCTGACTCTAAACCGGTTACAAGTGGCATTCCCCAGGGCTCAGTCTTAGGACCCCTCCTGTTCGACATATACTTCTCAGAGGTACAGGCAAGCACAGGAGGACTATGGCTAACCAAGTTCGCAGACGACTGCAAACTAGGGGCTATAATCGACTCTCCAGCTGACACAGACATCCTCCAAAAGGGTCTCACTGAGACAGATACCTGGTGTCAAAACCATGGCCTCAAGCTAAATGTCAAAAAATGCATAGTCATTCCCCTTTGGAAAAAACAAAGTACCCACAAACTACCACATAGGTGGTAGACCCCTAAACATGGAAGATGTAATAAGGGATCTGGAGACTCAAGTTGACAGTAACCTCTCCTTTGATAATCACATTGCCAAAGTGGTTAGAAAATCCTTCTATGTGACCCACCTAATCACAAAAGGGTTTGCATCCAGATCGAAAGAGGTCATTGGGCCCCTCTACACATCACTCATCAGATCCATCATAGAGAACAATGCCCCATTTGGGATGTACCTTACAAGACACCTGCAACAGCTGGAAAGACCACAGAAGCACCTCACCAAGAGGATCACTGGCCACAAGCAGATGCCCTATGCAGCCCGACTGAAGAAACTCCAGCTGTACTCAGTTGCATATTGCCTACTCAGAGGTGATCTCTGCCTGACATACAAGACCATGTCCAACCCAGAACTGATGGACATGCTCCACCTAAAGAAAACCATATCCTCTCAAGCCACACGCTCCAGGGATCTAAACCTCACCACAACAATAAATAGGACGTGCTGGAGGGATAGATTCCTGTCACAGAGACTTCCCATGCTCTGGAACAAGATTCCAATCTACATTAGGCAGAGCTCCTCGCTAACCCTCTTCAAGAGAAACCTTGATGAGTGGATGGGAAACAGAAAGTTTGCCCCAGGGATCACTTCAATGGCTCTGCTGGACAGAGGCACAGGGAACTAATCTAAGGGGGCGGCGAAAGCCAACACATTCCAGTTAGGCTTATAAATGCCTTTGGTCAGATAGCCTAGTACCTACCTATGAACCTATGAGCCTATGAACCTATGAACATAGGGGGTGCAGGGAGGGCTTGACCTCCCAGCTAAAGTGTGGTTTTGTTTGCCGGACTGGACCCTCGCTACTTATATATACATGCAGTCCAAGATCAGTTAACTGAGTTTTGCAAAAGTACATTTTCCCTTAAGTGCACTTTCACTAATGTGGGTCTCAAGCTTCTCTTGTTCGAACAAGTGTAATTTCAACAAGAGAAGTAGACCTAACCATATAGATAGTATATTTAAGTAACAGAAGTAGCAGGGCCTCCCATCATAAAAACAAGTTTTTAAGTCAGCTGTGATTCTATGAAATTAGTTTTCAGTGACATGTTTTTTTCAATCATATTTGTTCAGTCATTTGTCATTCAGTGAAGTGTAATTCAGATAGAATGGCAACACTCAGGATTTTATAAATTACATTTTATTTTGCATTTTTGCTGTGATGAAATGTATTTACTTTGCAACCAGAAAGGCAGTTGTAGGTTTTTAATGGACAAAAATAGTTTGTGAATTTTTCTTTCTGGATGCTTTAGCAGTTTGGCTGGGGTTATTTAGGATGTGTTGGCTGCAAGACATTTCAGCAGCACTGACGCTTTTAAAGATCCTGTGCAACAGTTTGCGCTTACCAATGAAACATTTGGAATGCTTGCTGTGCTGCTGCAGGAGGGATTCTTCTTTTAAACCATGAAGATTCCTACAAAAAGCAACTTTTTTTTTCTGGCTTTTTTAGTTTTAAGCTAAAAGTGAGCCATTTTCCACGTCCACAATGAACACTGTGTGAACTCACATCATCATGCACAGCGATCATGCAAGGATGGCGTTTATCACTGATCCAGTCCTGAAGCAAAGCCACCATTGTCTTTTACTTAGTAAAAAAAAGAAAACTTAAAAAAAAATAACAAAGTCAGCAAACAGCCACATGTGAATGCACAACACTTAATGAATACAGAAAGCTTTGTTCACTAAGGATTATCCATGTGGCAGTTCTACAATTTTAAAATTGCTGTTGTTGCAGACAGGAGCCCAAGTTTATACATAGTATGGTGTAGTGTCCAGAATAAAATGTGCACTTTATCTCCCTGTTAAGTGGACATCTACAGTCTGTAAGGGGAAATGGGTATGTAGGTGTATATATGTGTGGGCAAAGCAAAAAAAATAAAACTAACAACTTTACTGCTATTATTAGCTGAAGCTAAGACTGGAAAGCTTCAGCCCCCTAAAGAATGTCACAATGAACCATCCTTCACAGCCGCAACTCCAATAAGGAGACAGCAGACACTGTGACAGTGCAGTACTCCAGCAGTCCTATTTTCACGAAAAAATCATTATTTTATGTGAAAATGGCATTAGACTAGCCAGTAGAAATCACAGAATACTGCAAAATTATGAAAAATGAATACAGATGCTGGTTTCAGTTCATCAGGATATACACGATCTTTAAGGTAGAAGTTACAGATATGCATCTAAGATAAAGATGTAGGACGTAGGGTGACTAACTTTACCTGTGTGCATTTTCAGTGCATAAATGAATAAAAGACTTTTAAGCTCCCCCAGGAAGAGTAGTAACATGCTAAGAGGAATTTGCATTGTCATAGATCATTGCCTGTGTTCTACTGTGTATTTACTAGGTAAAGTTTTTTAAGGGTTGGGATGCTATATGTCAGTACGTGACAAATTTCAGCACTTCATTCATGGTCAGTGTGGCAGATGGCAGGAATGCTGGTGCCGAACGCTAACCAGGTCTAATGTTTTCTTTTTTATATCCATTTATACATTTGAATAGGGTTTATCTACACATAGGTTCTCAGGACATTTTGTAAGCTGATGCATTTAGAGTAAGACTTTTCTTTGAATACTTTGTTTTGGATTAATTAATTTATTATTATTGATATCACTGTTATTTGATAGGGTAACTCCACATATTTATGTTGATTTTGGATATGTTACTGCATGGTAAATTTTGGGTAGTATTTTTTGGATAAACTTTAGGTTACAGAGAGATTATTTTCACTTTGTACAAGTCAGGATAGGAGTTAATATAGGTACACACTTGTTTATGTGTTTTGAGTGCATGTGTGTGTGTGCATGCGCGTATGCGCATGTGCGTGTGTGTGTGTCTGTATGTGTGTGTGTGTGTCTGTTCTGGTTTAAGATTTATATAAAGCATTATGTAATGAGTTTAAGAATATCCATCCATATTCTGTTGAGGATCACAGTGGCAGCAAGCTGACAAGGAGAGACCAGATGTCCATATCTCCAGCAATAATCTCCAGCTCATCCTGTGATATCCCCAGATCTTCTGTCTTATCTCTCCTACACATCCTAAGTTGACTTTTGCGCTTATTCTTGGTGGGCTGGGCTTAGAATACCACATGCCACCTCCAATGACTCCTATCAATCTGTTGGAGCAGTGGTCATTCTCCAATATCCTCCAAGATTGCTGAGTTCTTCACTATCTCAAACAGAGTCAGTCCCAGGCACCTGCACAGAAACCTCATTTGTGCTGCCTGCATCCGTGATCTTGGTCTTTCAGTCACTATCCAAACCTCATATGAAAAAGAAAGGAGAATTACAATAATAGCTAAACTGAAGTCTTCATTCCTTTGACTAGGTTTTGCTTCACCAGCAGTCTGCTGCATCTGGAATACATCTGCCAGATTTTATTATTATCACCTATTGACCAAAGCTCTACTGCTGTAACCTCATTTACATTGCTGACTTGACTTCTTCTGTCTCAAAAATGAAAGTTACATTTATTTGTGTTGATTTTTTTTTCTGTTACCAATTTACATTAGTATTAGGTAGGTGCCCTCATCTGGTGTTAACCTCCCATGAAGTGCCTTCTTGGAAAAGACTTTCAAATAGATCTGGATTAGTCACTACCTCAGAGACCAGGCACAGGCCACCTCTAAAAAATCAATTAGAAAAGAATATAATGAAAATTCATGAAGCTATTCTGAATAGTTCAGCTTTTCCAGCCTGATGACTTATTGGATCCTTGGATCCCGGGAACTACCGCCCCATCAGTCTGACGAGCCTGATCTGCAAGGCCATGGAACGTATTATCATGGAACTTATAAACAAAGTCATTGGCAACCTTCAAACACTGGACCCCACGCAGTTTGGGTTCATGAAGGGCCAATCTTGTCTCCTGAACCTGACTGACTTCTTCGAATCAGTCTCCAGAGCACACAGCCTATCTGGACCTCGCCAAGGCCTTCGATACCATCCCCCACTCTGGAATCATAGATAAATTTACTAAGCTGGGCATTAATCCCTACATCACTCGATGAGTTGCCAACTGGCTTACTGACAGAACCCACACTGTAAAAATAGCCGACTCCAAATCCAGCTCCAGACAAGTAACAAGTGGAGTACCTCAGGGTTCAGTCCTGGGACCACTCTTGTTTGACATCTACCTCTCTGAAGTACAGGCCAACACTAAGGGACTCTGGCTATCAAAGATCGCAGATGACTGCAAACTGGGAACCATTATTGAATCCCCAAATGATGTGGATATTCTACAAAAGGGCCTTACAGAAACGGATGCTTGGTGCCAGAGCCTTGGGCTCAAGCTCAATGCCAAGAAATGTATAGTTATCCCCTTTGGGAAAAAACATGTACCCGTGAATTACCACACAGGTGGCAGTACACTAAACACTGAAACTGTGATAAGAGACTTAGGGACACAGGTGGACAGTGGTCTCACCTTTAATAACCACATCGCCACAACAGTCAGGAAATCCTTCTATGTGGCACACCTCATCACTAAGGGCTTTTCATCCAGAAAAAAGGAGGTCAATGTCCCACTGTACTCATCCCTCATTAGATCCATTATAGAATACAATGCCCCATTTGGTAAGTACCTCTCAAGACATCTGCAACAACTGGAAAGGCTGCAGAAATACCTCACTAAAAGAATTACAGGCCTAAAGCAGATGCCCTATGTTGACCGTCTACAAAAACTCCACCTTTACTCTGTCACATACCGTCTACTCAGAGGCAATCTCTGCTTAAAATAGAAGGCCATGTCAAACCCTGTGCTATTGGACATGCTACACTTAAAGAAATCCCAATCCCTCACAGCCACGCACTCCAGGGAGCTAAACCTGGTCATCACAATGAACAAAACATGCTGGAGGGATAGGTTCCTGTCCCAGAGACTCCCCATAATCTGGATTAGACTGCCCATACATGTCAAGCAGATCACCTCTTTGGCCATCTTCAAAAGGAACCTTGATGACTGAATGGGAGATAGGAAATTCATCCCAGGGATCACGTCAATCGCCCTGCTAGACAGGGGACCAGGGAAGTAAATTTCCTGGAAAGAAATAGCCAGGGAACTGTTATGGCTAGGCTTGTATAGGCCCTAGAGCCGATAGCCTAGTACCAACCTATGAACCTATTCCATTAAACAGTCACTGTACCTTTTCAAGTTGTTCCAGGTAGCTTGTCTGAAGGTGGCAAAATATATCATTATCATTTTATTCAGTAATAATGGTTCAGGTTGATGATGTACTAAGTGATACAATGACCTCACTTGAGTGACTAGACATGCCCTTTAGAATTAGATAAGCTATTCTCTTTAGGAGACACACAATGGTCAAAGTTTAAAAAGTTGTTGACTATCGTTTACATACCTTAAATTATAATCACAAAATTAATGGTCAAATTATAAAAACAGACCATTATAAATGTCTTTTTTCAACAAGTCTTATAGTGGCACATTTTCTGATATTTAAGGTGAAGTTATTACTAGTGCACCATGTGTGTCTTTTTTGTCAATCATTGTCAAAAACTTCAGCATTATTTTTTACTGAAGCAATTATGCCACCCAGTTTTCAGTAATCTGCATATTTGAATATGACGAGACCCATTTCTCGAATGCTACATCTAAGAAGAAATCAGAGAATAATCCAAAAAAGAAGTATACCTACTAAGCAACCCCGGGGGTCACCTTTGATAATTCCCAGAGTGCATGGTAGCTCCCTTCCCCTAACTTGTCACAAACTTTTGCTTAGCGTTTTATTTGCTAAATTATGCAAGGACTGACATTTAGTGCTTTAAAGCCATCCATTATTCCTATATCTGGAATACAGTCAAACGCCTTATCAAGGTGACAATAAGCAACAAGCATTATCGGTCCTTTATCAAATGCTGTTTTTACCACTTCACTACACAGAATGCTAAAAGACTCATAAGGCAAGATCTTTCCCTAACAAACCCATTCAGTTCCATAGTTAACAGAAGGTTCCCTGTATCCCTCTGGATAAGTTCCAGTCTGACTCTATCTATGGTTTTACAAAGACAACTAATCAGACTGATGAGTTTCAAATTGTTTGCACTCAGGTATTTCCCCCTTTTTATCTGTGCCACTGCAGCCAATAATCACAGGGCAAAGGCATGT
>NC_056735.1:1678117384-1678177384 GCF_019279795.1 Protopterus annectens | reverse complement strand
ATGCAGTTGTCTGAAGGTAAGGGTTTTTAAGAGTAATACAGCTCTACCTGACACTGGCGGCCAGTGACATATGAAGAGTGTGGTACAGTGGTGTGCTTTATTGCTGGAGAGATGAATAAATGGGAGGGTTTTATTTTCTGTAGTATTCAACAGAGTGGAGATTTGATGAAAATTATATGCAGTGCTTATTCTAACCTGGGCTGCAATACTCTGACTATTACTGGTTGCCTGAGGTTCTAATGTCAGTAAGATGGATTTTTATATGAAACGGTTAGCTGAATCAGTACCTTGTTGGTTACTAGGTTACTACTTCTGTCTGAGAATGAAGGAAATATTAGGTTGATTGTGACACCTACACATTTTAGGTATGTATTTACTGGTGACAAAGATGCACTGGAATCATGGTTTGTGGTACTGGTTACATTATGAAAAAATAAGGAGTGCTAATTAGTGTATTAGTTTTTGATGTGCAGGTTTATTTGCTGTAAGCTTGTTCCAAATACCTTGGAAGTCTTCCTGACGTGATTTAGAGATGGACTGTAAGTTTTTGCCAAATTTAATAATAATAACAACATTATCTGCACAAAGAAGGTAATTCATACAAAGGAGATCCCAAGGCAGATCACTGATAAAAACTAAAATATAGGAGTAGGCCTAACACTGAACCCCAGTGGTCTCTCATGGATACGGAATTTGTTTCTGTTTGGGCATTTTAACCCATCATCCTAAATATGTGGATATTTTTTGAACCATAAATATACTTCATTAGAGCCATCACAGAAGGATATTTTTCTTGTAATTTGGTATGGTCCACTATTTCAGAGGCACATTTCATGTCTATAAAAACAGGAATGACAAGCAGTCCATTGTTCTTATTGTTTACATTTTGGCTGGTGTGTAGGCAGCATACTCTAACTTGGGTGAAAGCTAAGCAGTTTATTTGATTGTAAACTATTCTTTCCAAGATTTAACCAGTAGAAAAAAGATTTGAGATGGGTTAAAAATCATCTGCATTGGGAGGGAAGGGGACTTTAGGGGCTGGTAGTGCATACACAAAAATGTATGGGATAGAGCAGGTCATAACTGTTGCACTATGAGTAAGATTATCAAGAGTTTGGGATGGATTGTGTGAAATTCTTGCTTATAGGTTCAGCTGATTTTATCTAAAAGACACTGGGCATGTGATGTAGTAATTTTCAGAATGGTAGGCATTATAAGATACTTGAGTGAGGGGGTTGAAGGACTCCCCTGCTATGTGTAGCTGAACATGGGTGGGGAAGCAACATTATCTTTAATGGTGATTATCATGTTGCTTTTAAGAAATGTAGATGACACACATTTCGGAAATAGCTTGTTAGTAGCTACAGTGGATATAAAAACTGTACACACCCCTGTTAAAATGCCAGGTTTTTGTGATATAAAAAAATAAGGCCACAATAAATCATTTCAAAAATTTCCCCACCTTTAAGGTGATCTATAACCTGTACAATTCAATTGAAAAACAAACAAATATGTTAGGGAAAAAATATAAAAAATAAAAAACGTACAATAAGTTGGATGCATAAGTATGCACACCCATTCTTTAATGTTAAAGTGGAATGAAACTGAAATATCACATAGCCACAGTAATATATTTCAGCTTGTTGCTGTCCAAGATATACATAACATATTCCTCCCCCTTCTTCCGAAATGACAGCCACATTCTGTGTAACTCTGTGATGTCAAACTGAGATCAAAATGAAAGAGCAAATGCAAAAATATGTATACAATTTTCAGTACAATCAGCTAATCCATATAATCTAGCATGAAGAATGTGCTCTCTACCTTGTATACTGTTGTAAATCAAGATTAAAGCTAAAATAAAAAAAAAATGTCAAGAGAATAAATTTTATTAGACTTTTGAGAAATTTCTTTCTGTAAGCTAATTCTGCACAAGAAAATTCAATTATTTTTTTTTTGTTTTGTTTTGTTTTATGAAGTTTTTGGACTTCAGACCAGAAGAATTTAATGAAAGGTAGTTGAAATTTAAGAAACAATGTCCCACTGCTGTGTGAAGACAGACCTATTAACAACATGATTTAATCTCATTAAATAGATATAACCATACCAAGGGTACAGGACATTTTGACCGCAGCCATTTTAACCTCTGCATTAACACATTTCATAGCTAGATTTGTACCACATTGAATAGTTTTATAATAATTTATAACCCATATAGGACTAATGAAAATATTACTCGCAGTAGTAGTTTTTAACGTGGTACAAACATAGAGAACTGACATTAGTAAACTAGAAAAAATGGAACCAAAACTGAAAAATAAAAGCACCTTTAATAAGAATTAAATAGATAAAATTGAAAAAAAGTTCAGATAAAAAAAACTTACGTTTACAAACAATTTTTACGCTTCAACTTATTTTTTTTTTATTTGAAATACACTGAATAAAACTTCAGTTACACTAGTTTCAATCATGGGACTAATAAAACTACAATATACTAAAACGTTAAATCAAGGAATACCTTGCATAACCAAAAAACATCCATGTATGACTGCTGAATCCTACACAAATGCACTTTATAAGCACTTACACGAGTGCATGGATCGTGCTATCCCTAACAGAACCAAGATGCTATCCTCCAAAAAAAGGAAGCCAATCTGGTGGTCCCCTGCCAAAAACAAACTCTACAAGAGAAGAAAGAAACTGCTGCAAAAGGGAGTAAAATCCCATGATTGGAGGAACTCCCTGGTCAGCCTCAGTAAGAAGCTGAGATCCCTCATAAAATCCAACAAAGCTAGTTATGAAAACAAAATTGCCACTGTTTCTAAAGACAGCCACAAAGCATTCTATAGCTATGTCAAGAATCTTAATGGCAGCACTCAGATCTGCTCTGAGTTACAGCACAATGGCACTAAATATACAGAACCTATTGATATTGCCAACATCCTGGCACATTGGTTCATTGCTAACTTTACCCCCTCTCACCCCCTAAAGGGCCCATCTCTATACCGGAAGAATGCAAAGTTCCTGTTATCACGGCTGCACAGGTAAAACCCACACTCTCCAAAGCCAAGAACACAGCATCCATGGAACCTGACAACATCCCAGGCTGCATTCTACATGAACTACAGAATGAATTGGCACCCCACCTACATACCATGTTCAATCATAGCCTCACCTCAGGCTTTGTGCCCACTGAATGGCACACGACAGTTGTCCCACTCCACAAAGGGGGATCCAACACGGACCCTGGGAACTACCACCCCATTAGCCTGATGAGCCTGGACCTTATCATCATGGAACTTATAAACAAAGACATCGGTAATCTCCAAACTCTGAACCCCATCCAGTTCGTGTTTGTAAAAGGCAGATCAAGTCTCCTAAACCTGATAGACTTTTTTGAAGCAGTCATCAAAGCCATAGATGAGGATAAGGTGGTTCACACAGCCTATCTAGATCTCGCCACGGCTTTCAACACCATCTCCCACTCTGGAATTATAGATAAACTCACTAAACTAGGTATAAATTCCTATACCACAAGATGGATTGCCAACTAGCTCACTGACAGAACCCACACTGTGAAAGTAGCAGACTCCAAATCCGACTTCAGACCAGTGACAAGTGGAGTACCACTGGGTTCAGTCCTGGGTCCTCTCCTGTTTGGTATCTACTTCTCTGAAGTACAGGCTAACACAGAAGGTCTTTGGCTAATGTGGTTCACAGATGACTGCAAACTAGGAGCCATAATTGAAACTCCTAACGATGTGGACATCCTACAAAAGGGCCTCACTGGGACAGATGCCTGGTGTCAAAGCCATGGCCACAAGCTCAATGCCAAAAAGTGCACTGTCACCCCTTTTGGTAAAAACTCTGTACCCATGAACTACCACATAGGTGGTAGTCTACTTAACACCGAAAGTGTGATAAGAGACCTTGGGACACAGGTGGACAGTAGTCTTTTCTTTGATAATCACATCGCCACAGTAGTCAGGAAATCCTTCTATGTGGCACACCTCATCACAAAAGGTTTCTCATCCAGGAAAAAAGAGGTCATTGTTCCCCTCTACTCATCACTCATTAGACCCATTATAGAGTACAATGCACCTTTTGGTATGTACCTCACAAGACATCTACAACAACTGGAAAGGCCACAGAAATACCTCACAAAGAGAATTACCGGCCTCAAACAGATACCCTATTAGACTGTCTCAAAAAACTCCAGCTTTACTCAGTCGCATATCGCCTTCTCAGAGGTGATCTCTGCCTAACATATAAAGCTATGTCAAACCCAGAGCTGTTGGACATGCTCTACTTAAAGAAATCCCAATCCCTCTGAGCTACACGCTCTAGGGACCTAAACCTTGTCACCACAATAAACAGAACATGCTGGAGGGATAGATTCCTGTCCCAGAGACTTCTCATACTCTGGAACAAACTACCTATCTATATCAAACAAAGCTCTTCATTAGCACTCTTCAAGAAAAATCTTGATGACTGGATGGGAAATAGGAAATTCATCCCAGGGATCACTTCTGTGGCTCTGCTCAACAGGGGCACAGGAAAATAATTTTCTTGGGTGGCGAAAGCCAGGGTACCTTTTTGGCTAGGCTTATATAGGCCCTAGGGCCAATAGCCTAGTACCTACCTATGAACCTATGAACCTATGTCATTCCTTGCATTAATTTACACAGCACAAGCCACAATGTATTTATGAAAAGCAAAACAATTCAAAAATAGTTACACCACAGCATACTAGAAATATGGCACTACTGCCATCTGCAGGACCCTAACAAAATGGCAAGAATAAAAATATTTTTGACTGACGACAATTTGAGCAGAAAAAGAAACATTATGCTAGTTTAAATCACAGAACTGAACTACAAAGACTTTAAGTTGTACAAAGCTGTTATTAAATTTAATTGGGGTAAGATCATCCAGAATTAAACTGTCCATTTACTATTCTCATATACAATAAATGTAAATTTTAATATAAAATTGTATCCAATTGCATTGGGGTCAACATGTCAGAGGTCAAACTATCCTGATTCCCCATACCAAGCATAATTTTTCCAACAGTTCAAGGCATAACTCCATCATTTCATTTTCATTTGCTATGTTAACAAACAGTGAATATTGCTGCTCTACATGATAACTTAAATCCATTTTTTTCATTATAGCCATATACTGATTCATGTTCTCCAGTTGTCTAAAGACTCTGCTTAATCAGCTAGATATGGCTTTATAATTTTACAGATTCATGACACATCAATGAGCTCCTTCTTTGGAGATTATGAAATATTTAAAAGGAGCAAAAATATAAAGATGTAAAAGTGTTTAAAACGTTTGAAAACCAAAGTATTTTTTAACACCTTTATTAAATTATCACTTAAGACACAGGCAAACATGCATTTATGTAAAAGAAAACAAGCCATATTAACATGCTCCCAGTAACAAACATTATACATCACATATATTCTTTTGTATAATTATCAGCAAGCCAGCATTACATAAATTGCTCAATTCCGGCCTTCTCTTAAATGCCACTCCTTTTCCAAAACATTATTATGCATGTATTTCCCCACTTTTTCCATTTTTTTATATGTAATTTGCTCTTACCCTTTTCTAAAGATCCCACTTCCAGTGAAATCCAAAGGATTTTTAGTAAGATTAATTCAAATTGGACATTAATGTATATTAAAAGACAGAAGCTTTACAGAGTAGCCATATTACATAACTGTCAAAATGGTGCCCCAGTGTCTCATATACTTTATTTTAATTCCCTCACCATATGTAATTGTATTATCTCCTGAGGAAGGTTGCAACAGTTATGTGCCAACGATCAATCGTAAATTCCAAGAGATTCTAAAAGGACAGAGAGGGATAGACTCTGTGTTTTATGTCTCCCAGTGAGTGGCTGCAGGAATCTGGAAAACCTATCCCACTGTTATCACCATTAGGAGAATGCGGTTCAAAAAGAGCTGAAGTCTTTGCTTTCTAAATCTTGCCCTTAGTCCCTCAGTTGCCTCATCACCCCCTCCCCTCCCAGCAGACACATAAATACTAAATCAGGCATTCAGTGGCAACCAAGTAATATACGTTTTATTGATGTAATAGTCAAGAAAAGTATCATAAATGATTTACTAAAGTTTGAAATTTCTATGCAACGAACTACTTACTGATTTCAGCATAGTTAGGGTGTCACTTAACCCAACATTATCTATAATTTGTGATATATAATAACTATGGCAAAAGTTTGGCCTACTGGGGATGTTGATTCTCACATGATTACTGATTCCTCAAACAAAAGCCTTTCCCTCCTCAATAACTCTCTTTTTAGAAACACTGGCTACAGCTACCACATGAAAGTCAAACTCAAAACAAGTTTTTGTAAAGCTATGAAGAAGAATGGGAATGTGCAAGTCAAAGTCCTTGCCATTCAGTGACCCTAAAAATCACGCATTAATAATATAGTTTCCATTTGATTTCTGTGATTCTACAAATAGTAAGCAGTACATTTACCCTCAAGTGGAATACACTCGATTTTCCTGTGCACTGCCATGGGAATGTAAGACTAGACTTCTTAAGTTCCTCACAGATCAACACCCTACTATGTATCTTCAGTGGCTCTGCCGGACAGAGGCACAGGAAACTAATCTAAGGGGGCAGAGAAAGCCAACACATTCTGGCTAGGCTTATAAATGCCTTCGGGCAGATAGTCTAGTATCTACCTATGAACCTATGAACTATGAACTGTCTCACCTTGTTGTTTTCAGTTTGTGCAGAAACAAATGTCTCTTTATACCTGTTTAAAGTTCCTGTTCCACTCAAGATTAGATGCATACTCCAGGAAATTTGCCATTAAGAAAGTACTCACATGGAGAAAAGGAATATCCTCATAAGGGAAAGAACAAAAGAGATGAGGGAGAAGCTGGGCATAGCAAAGAGAGGGATGTAGTAAAATAACACATCACTTCTTCGACCTTCAAGAGCAGAATCAATAGCCAAAAGTCCAGGTTCTGCCAACACACAGCTGTCTCCAAAATATTAAGAATTTAATTTATTTTTAATTACATGTTAATGGTGCGGGCATGTGAGCAATAACAAATTGTTTCATTATGCATGGAGCAGTTCTCAGTGAAAGTGTCTTCTGAGTCCTAGCATATACTTGCAATATTACCAAAAGCAGATGTAGTTTAAGTGGATGTGTGCAACAATGACCACAGAGCAGCTGCCATTGCTGTCACAGGCATTATCTTAGTATCCAAATGAAAGAAAATTGAATGATTCACAAACCCTTCGATCTAAATCTTGAGACAATGCTGCCATTGCCGTTACTATCATGTAACAATGGAACAGCAGCAAGTGTAAAAACTTTGGCTGTGTACTTCTGGCTTTTGCCTTCCTACAACCAGCTTAACATAATTCCAAACATCTCTATTTGAAACACACTTATTTACATACTAAATAATCAAATGGGAGTTCAAAGTCCTCATAATATAGTCTCCTGCTAACACAACTACATGTAATGTTATGCTTTAATAAGCACTAGTGTTGCTAAGCAAGCATAGTGATTTCAAACAAAATACTTTCGCTAGTTCCAGCAGGAAACACAGACATTCAAGGAACAGTTTACTGGTGATCATCTACACTGTACTTGGGCTAAGCAGTAAATAAAACAGAATGCAACTCTATCCAGAAGTGAGAAATGTACTATTGTAATGCCATTCACGGGCAGAACATATTTTTCCTTTATCCCAACTGTTACTCAAAAGCAGTACAAACTAGATGCATACTCCCACCCACCAGGCAAATAGGTACACTACTTAATCTGTTACCCCAAGCTACTAATACCAATGTAGAGACTTAGATACTGGCAGCTAATAGATGAATCGGTATAGTTAAACATTTTTGTCTGTTGTTTGCACAAGTTTAACTCAGAACTGAAAACCAACCCACTAAAGAACAGTGAGTTGCAGGCACTCATAAAACCAGAGAGAGTGTTTGTGGTGCTTGTTCTTAAGCCTTTTGACACAAGATAATTTGTCAATTTGCCACACATTCAACCTTACTTATGGTGTGTTAAAGCTAATCATTGTCAAAAGTTCTGAATTGGCATGGGTGTAATTCATCTCTAAAATCTCAGTGTATCCTTCTGTAAGCTTTACTACTGGTGCCTTTTATTTATTCAAGATACAGGTTAATCCCATGTCATTAAACTCTCTCTCAGTGCCTCTGTCTCTTGCATGTGCACTGGGACTTCAACCTGCAACTACAAAGATATTTTTAACACACCTTTATTGAATTATCACTTGTGACATTGGCAAATTTAAATTTATACAAAAGTAATCAAACTGTATTAACAATTTAACATTTACAAGCATTACACTTCACATATGCAACCACAAAGATGTTTGCAGAATCCAGCTGTGTTTATCATGAGACAAATGTTTACTCTGAATCCTTCATGAGAGAGATGAAGTATCTGTACATATATTAGTCTGCATTTTAAAATTAATACTAGCATCTGCAAACACTTCAGCTGGCTGCTTTCTGTTTCTAAAATATAACTCATTAGCCTTAATATATAACTTTTTACTTTTGCTATAATGCTGCCACTGTTAAGGAACTTTGGAATAGGCTCTTACCCAATCTCTAACCAAATGGGATAGGTTAATTCAGGCCATAAAAGGGAAAATGGCTAGGCCTAAAATGGCCCACAATAGATAGACAGTCTATAGACAGTAGATAGCCTGGTACTTGCACATGAACCCATGAAACTATGAACATAGGAACTACGGCAATACTGTTTACATGCGAAACATTTAATCTTTAAAAACATAAAAAGACTCCTCTCTATTCAGTTGTAAAAAGATTAGTAACTTCACATGGAGATTCAGCTGTACAAAGATTAGTGACTTTAGAAGTGGAAGGTTCATGTATGTTAGTCCTAACCTGCTGTCACTTTGTTCCACTGATAAGTCTGAAGAAGAGGTCAGTGATACTAAAAGAAGTCCACTAGAGTACCTCCTACTTTGTTACACAGCAGCATAGGAGTACTGGGCAGGCATGGAGGGATGTTCCAGGAAGTAAGAGTGCTTCTTCCAGCAGTGGATTGTGTATGCCATATGTGCTGCTGCACTTTGCAGCTGCAGTTTTGTTGATAACCTGTGCATGCTGATGTGTATACGTTTTCCCCTCTTTCTTCTGCAAGCCCAACTGTGGTTGTTTAAGAGGAGCTGTGATCAATGCCTCTAGTGCTGATTCACCAGTGGTCTCTAGGTCCACTTCTCAGCAAGGAGACAGAGGTTATGCTGCTGAAGGCATGTATATTAAAGTGTTCTCTTTTTTTGTCTTCCTTCTGAAAGTTTCGTTATCATGATAATGACATATTTTCACAGATTCTAATGGTGGAGAGTCCAGCACTATGGAACAGCACACGCCTTATGTCAGCAGAGCAGTTGCTGCTAATGATGACGGCAATGTGCACATGATATAATGTGATGACACGCTAGAGCTGTAAGCATCTCTCATACAGGGAGGCTTGCACACATCCCCCATATACAAGGTTCCAGCAGAGGGACAGATTCAACCTCCTGCCTCACTACTGTTTGGCAGATGTAACTGTTAGTCCCACCAAGGCTACAAAGGGGTTCCCAGCATACATGGAACCTCTATGTCGTACTGCCTCTGATGTGCACATGTACTCCATAAGGGAAAGATGTGATGATCTGCAGTGTTGCCATGATTCTACGTCTGTTCCTAACACAGGTGCAGACAGCTGCTTCCCACAGTACTGAGGAGTTGGAGAGTGTGCAAGGCCTGCATAATGGCATGCAACACATGCATAGTCTGCTGGATTATGTGTAGCACCTGCACACTGATATGATACTGGCAGGATGCATGCTGTACTGCTCAGGTTATTAGTGGCTAATGGTATCTTCATTACTGCTTCCATAAGGCACATGATAACTGCCTTCCAGTCTGTGTACACCAGGAATGGGAAAATACTGATGCAAGATGGGCATTCATGGGCCAAGGATACCCAGATGCCAAAAAACATTGCTGAACTAGCATCACTGTAGGCTCTGGCCACAGAGGCAACAATTCCACTGTTGAGATCACTGCCACTGACACTGCTTAGGTTCCATAGCTTGGACACCTCATCAGGCCATACACTCCTGCTCGTATAGTTTTATAACTCTGATATTCTCTGTGGGCAAACAGAGAGCCACATCTACTCACAGGTGTCATCACGGTAGCGGATACCATACAGCTGTTGTTTCTCAACATGGGATACTCCATCAGATGCACACAGACATGTTCCCATAGTTCTTCATATACTATCTCTGCTCGTCAAGTTCAAAGACCACAGGCCACCACAGTGCACATATACAAAGTGTACTGTGCTGGCCTTTAGTGCACATCTACAATGTTCATGGTAGGTTAGCTCCAGTTTAGCAAATGATTATACAATTTAAAATCTCTAAGTCCTGCCCTCTCAGTTAACTTGAAATAAAACTCAAGAAAGTTTTTTCAATACTACAATATAAGAGAGAAATGTCTCAGGCAGACATCATTCCCACCTTACAGGTTGAGCTGATGAGAGTGTCAACCCTTCAGGTGAAGATGTAGAACTGGAACTGTTAATGGTTAACAGCTGCAGTTCAAGAGGTCAAACAAGCCATCAGACAGACAGACACACACACACACACACACACACACACACACACACACACACACACACACACACACACATAAAGACACACAAAAGGGCTAGAATATCAGGAGAACTGGACGTGCAGAAATAATCCACAGGTCCAAAGACGTCCAGAATGTCCAGAGTACAAACCTGATATCTTTATGCTGAATTACTTCAGTATTGTACCAGGAAATTGCATTTTACCAAATGAACATGGAAAGACATGGTTAGGTAACTTACCATTTTAACTTAGAAAATTATACGAGGCTTATGCATTCCATGGACCTGAACCTTGTTTGTGACTCTAACAGAATTTTCTGGAGAGATGGACTCATATCCCAATGGCTACCTCATCTAAAACTAAACTTCCCGTCTTCATAAATAAAAAAAAAAAGCCTGTCCCTCATTCTCTTCAAAAAGAATTTGGATAAATGGATGGGGAACCGTAAATTCACTCATGGAGTACTGCCTATGTCCCTTATGAACACAGACAGTCTGTAAAAAGACTCAGGGCTCCAACACCCAAAGACCCACTTCCCTAATACTAGCCCATCCCATGTCTGGGGAATTAAGATATAATATTGTCATAGTCTGGGTATATTGGCTAGGCTTATAAAGGCTCTTGTACCATTAGCCTGCTAATCACCTATGAACATATGAACTATCCCATATCATGAATAACAGAACACATTTAACAAACTTTTCTAAGCATATTAATGTGGTATCTTACATGGGTACTTTTCCATTAACGTGGCAGCAGGCAAAATGTGTGGTTGATGTCAACTCACTGCTGCGTATTCTTTACTGCTTTTAAGTTTCTGTTCATCCTCACAGTATTACTGATTTTCTGACATCTATCTGTCAAGGTGCACACATTGACAATGGGGACAAAGGAGTTTGACAAATAGGAACATCTGTGCAAAATAGTAAATGACCATGGGGACAAACTGTTAAGGAGGCAGCATCCAAAATGTGCGCTTTATTTGAAGTCAGTACTGTTCATCTTTTTCTGGTTTTACTTTTGTCTTCCGTCTCAGATGTTACTGATTTTGTCACATGTCAGTACTGATTATTGCATTGTTCTGCTGTGATTTTCATTTGGGCTTTGTTGTCTCAGTAGTACTCATTTTTCAGGCAAACTCAGTGCTGCCTATGTTGCTGTTGTATTCTGGTTTTAATTTTGGCTTTGTTCTTGGACTGTTACTCCTTTTGGCCCAAGTCACTGCGGTTACACAGACAGAGTTACTTCCTAAATACGATGTACATCACAGACGTTATTTTCTGAAAAAACAGAGGAAGTACTCCTCTTTCCGACCCCCTGCTGATTTTTAAGGGCCAGTGTGTTAACATTTGGAATGCTGTCAGGCATATCTGTCAACCTAATCACACACAGACAACGAGTAAAAGACCTTTGAAAATTGGAACATCTCTTGAAAATGTGAACTGAACATCGGGAGAAAGCCTTTGGAAAAATAGGAACATGTTTTCACAACGTCAGCATGTAATTATGATAACATTCTGGTTACTTTTCTGTGTATATTTCGGGCCACAACTGCTGCCCCGTTAATGGAAAAGTACCCTTATATGCATATATTTCACATGCATATATGAATTTATATATTATATGTACAATTGCACTGTACTGTATGCATATCTTAGCTTGCATTTTGTATGTACTTTTTTTTTTTCTAATGCACTGTTGATTGAAAGACTGTGACGTATTTTCTGTTCTTTGAGCTCAAGACATGGCTGAAAAGGGTCAGCAGACCAGTCCAGTGACTAGATGCAAATCAACAATTTTCCCCTGGAGGTCCTTAACTAACTGTTCCACAATTAAAAACTTAAAATTGTGGTCCCCCTGTTCCTTAATATGCCTATACAGGACATTGGTAATTCTCCCTTTTCTAATATCATTTGCATGCTCACTAATTCGATTTTTTAGAAGCTTACTGGTCTTACCTATATAAAAAATTGAACATTTTTGACACTTAGCCATGTACACAATATTTGAGCTGCAACAATTATAATGCCCTTTAATACAAATGTATTGACCACTGAACTTAAACCTATCTTTGTTTTCTAAAATGTAATTACACCAATTACACATTCCACACTTGTAATTACCTACAGGTCTATTTGTGTGTACCCTAGTAATGTTCCCACTGAGTTCAAAAAAAATGACAAAAAACAGACTAAAGGAGTGGGTTAGCAGGAAAATGAAAATATTCATGGGGATCTGAACCTGCCAAGAGCATACTGGGATATGCAGAGCGCCATCACAGAAAAGAAAAGTACAGTTGTGTACCTACCATAAATGTTGATGTTCGAGTGTATTCACTGTTCCAGTCATTACACTTGGGTTATCCTGCTGGCAGGCTACCCGCAGTCGGCCTGAATTCCAAAGTCCTGGTCCGGCGTCGGTTGCTGTCGCCTCTTCCCTGACGTCAGTGCACCAAGGGTATAAAAGATGCAGCCGACGCCATTTTTTTCAGTTTTTCTTGCCCCAGATGTCAGGTGCCTCCAAAAGGGTAGGCTAAAAAACATTGCTTATAAAAGCATGCACTAAAATAAACAATACCTTCATCTACAAGCAAATACACCACATAGGTTGTATAGGATAGAGAAGTACAGATAAGTCCCAGCAAAGAAAGGGGGATGGTGGGTGGGTAACCTGGACTGCAACAGTGAATACACTCGAACAGCTACATGTATGGTAGGTACACAACTGTACTGTGTTCATCGTGTTTCACTGTTGCAGTCATTACACTTGGGTTGAATCCCAAAGCTGAGGTTGGGCGGCTGGGTCTAAATAGAATTAGGAGTGGCTATAAGGCCCTGCAGAACTGCAGTGGCAAAGCCTGCTCTGGATTTAGAGTAAAGAGGTAAATGGTAGTGCTTAGTAAAAGTGTGCACTGAAGTCCAAGTTGCAGCCTCCAAAATATCCTTGGTTGGTACTCCTCTGAGGAAGGCTGCTGAGGTGGCTGCTGCCCTGGTAGAATGTGGTCTAATGCCCTTAGGCACTGGCTTGCCATGTTGTGAATAGCAGAAATGAATGCAGTGTCCTATCCATTTTGAAATAGTCTGCTTTGAGATAGCCTTTCCTTGTGATCCTGCAGCATATGCCACTAAAGGTTGCTCAGTCTTTCTGAAAGCTTTAGTTTTATCCAAATAGAAGCGTAGCAGTCTGTGTATGTCCAAAGAATGCAGAAGTCTCTCCCCTTTATTCTGTGGGTTTGGATAGAAAGTAGGCAAATGAACGGTTTGGTTAAGAGCCACACTGGACACTACCTTAGACATAAATGTTGGGTTTGTCCTTAGAGAAACCCTGTCCGGATGGAAGATAATGAAAGGTTCCACAGCCATTAATGCCTGTAACTCTGAGACTCTTCTTGCTGAAGTTATTGCTAGTAGCAGAGCTGTTTTCCATTATAAGAATTTTACCTCAGCTGTATTGGCTGGCTCGAAAGGAGGCAGTGTGAGTTTTTCCAAGACAAAATTGAGGTCCCATGCAGGTATTGGTTGCTCTCCTTGGAGGTCTTATGTTTTTGGCCCCCCTGAGGAACTGCCTGAGCAATGCATGTGAAAAAATAGGTGGGTCTGTATTGTAATGAGCTGAAATGGCAGAGGCATGGATCTTAATTGATGAGAAGGATAGGCCTTTGTCCAGCATCTCAGTTAGATATTGTAAAATCTGAGGAATATTTGGAACAAGCATGTCAATTCCTTGTGCCTGGTTCCAAGCACGAAATCTCTTCCATTTTTCTGCATAAGATTTTCTGGTGCTGGGCCTCCTGGCCTCCAAAATAGCATCCATAACTGCTTTAGAGATAGGTGTATTCTAAATGGTTACACTATCCACCATGCAGCTAGATTTAGGGTTCTGAGTTGGCTGTGCAGGATCTGATTGTTTTGTTGGGTCAGCAAATGAGGAATTTGAGGCAATGTCCAGGCTGGGCCTTGGGACAAGCTCCTTAGGATTGGGTACCAGTGTTGGCGTGGCCAATCCGGGGCAATCAGTATCATTTGTGGCTCCTCTTGTCTGACCTTTAGGAGTACCTTGGGGAGGAGAGGCAGTGGAGGAAAGGCATATACTATAAGGTTGTTCCAGCTGAATGACAAGGCATCCACTTTCCAAGCTTGTTTGTGATAAGTCCTTATGCAGAATCTCTGAAGTTGGCAGTTGTGAGGGGACTAGGGAGGCAAAAAGATCTATGTCTGGGCGTCCCCATTTCCTTGTTATCATGCTGAAGATTTGTGGATCTAGTTTCCACTCATGAGGATCCATGAGGTTTCTGCTTAGTTCGTCTGCCAAAGCATTTGTTTTTCCTGGCAGGAATTGTGCTTGCAGGTGTACTTGGTAGGTCAATGCTGTGTTCCACAAAATCATGGCTTGCCTGCAGAGGGGGTAGGAATGTGTGCCCCCCTGCTTGTTTATGTACCACATGATTGTGGTGCTATCCGTCTTTATCAGCAGCTGTCCTGGATGAAGAAGGTCCTTGAAGGCTGTTAGGGCATTTTGTACAGCTAGCATCTCTTTTTGATTGATGTGAAGATGCCTTTGGCTTGGGGGCCATGTGCCCTGAATACATTTTCCTGCCATGTGGGCCCCCCAGGCATAATCTGATGCATATGTTGTTAGTGTTTTCCTGACTGTGGGTAAAGTGAATGGCTGCCCCTTGTTGTGGTGACAGGCCTGTGCCCACCATTGAAACTCCTGTTGCAGGCAGGGAATGAGTGAAATTAATGATTCCAGGCTGTGGCAATGTTGAGTCCAAACACTTTTTAGATACCATTGTAGTTTCCTCATATGCAGTCTTGCATATGGAATTAGCAGAATGCAGGAGGCCATGTAGCCCAGAGCCTGCTGAATTTTTCTTGCAGATAACTGGGTCTTTGTTGCCATGTTTTCGAAGTAAGAAGTCAGTTGCCTTTGTTTGTCTGGTGTGAGATAAGCCATCTGGGTAGTTGTATTTAAGCTTGCACCCAGGAATATTATCTCTTGAGAGGGTACTAGTTTTGATTTATTTTCATTTACTGTGTACCCTAGACAAATTAGTAATCTTTTTACAAACGCCAGATGCTTTAGTAGAATGTCTTTGGTCTCTGCTTGAATGAGGCAGTCGTCCAAGTAGGGATATATTTGAATTCCTCTTCGTCTGCAAAATGCAATTACTGGTGCCAGGCATTTTGTGAAGACCCTGGGCGCAGTAGATAAGCCAAAGGGCAGTGCAGAGAATTGGAAGTGCATTGAGCCAGCTATGAATCTGAAGTATCTTCTGCAAAATTGTCTGATTGGGACATGCAGGTATGCCTCTTTGAGGTCCAAAGTTACAAGCCAAGCCTTCTTGCCCAGCATGGGCAGAAGCTGCTGCAGAGTCAACATTTTGAATTTCGGAACGTCCAGAAAAGTATTTAGAATAGACAGGTCCAGAATTGGTCTCCATGCTTTGTCCTTTCTTGGTACTAAGAAAAGTCTTGAGTAAAATCCTTGTCCCTGCTCTTGTAGTGGCACTGACTGAATGGCCTTCATGTCCATGAGAGATTAAACTTGTTTTTGTGCCTCTGCCCATTGATTGTGTGGCAGGTCTGACATACCGTTTGCCTTTGGAAGGGTGTGAAAGTGGAACCTGTAGCCCTAAGAGACTATATTTAAGACCCATTTGTCCTGGGTGATTGTGTGTCAATTTTGTGAAAAAAGTGCTAGCTTTCCCCCTAAGGGTGCTGCCAAAATATAAATGCTTGGCATTGGCAGAGGGAAGTCATTGGGACTCTTTCCTTTATGGCTGTGATTTGTCTTCTCCGCTTTTGGAGGTAGAAGTACCCCATTGTTTGGGCCTGTATGAGCCCTGGGACTGTTGTCTGCCTCTAGGGCGTCTGTATCTGCCTCTTTGTGGCCTGTCTGACACGGGAACGGACCAATTCTTAGAAGGCCAGTTCCTGCTAAATCTGGGTGGCTGTACCTGTAAGAAATCCTTCACTGTCTGCATAGATTTAGCTTTATCCTCCATTTTCTTCAACACCTCTTCTGCCTTAACACCAAACAAAGTATCATGCTGTAAAGGAGCATCCAATAATTTTGCTTTAACATGATCAGGCAGAGTCTGTTCCTTTAACCAAGCATGCCTTCTAATAACAGAACCTGTTACAGGGGCCCTGCAAGAGGCCTCCAATGAATCATAACCACATTGCAAAGTATGTTTTCCCACTTGTTCAGCTGCATGCAATAAATCCTGCAATTCCTTGTTCTCAGAACATTCAGTATTTGTCAACATTTTCTGTTTTAACCGAGACATTAAGTATTGCTGATATTTAAGCATATGAAATTGACAATTTAAAGCCCTTACAGCCAAGGTAGCAGAAGTGTAAACTTTTTTCCCCCATCTGTCCAGTGCCCTAGAATCTCTATCTGAGGGTACAGGGTTTTTTGCAGTAGCAGCCTTGACCCCTTTGGGTCCCTGAGAAATAGTTTCTGGGTCAGCAGCAGGGTTTTTATATAGAAATTTATGAGAATCTGGAACCCTGTAGTATCTGTCTGGTTTAACAGGTGCAGGAGGTAAAGAGTTGGGAGACAGGCCGGACTCTGAAAATACATCATCTACAATGTCTAGAACAGGTGGAATAGCAAGAGGTCTGTGCTGAGGTAGAAGAAGAAAGTCTCTGAGCCTTTTCTTACAATCTGAATAATCTTGGCTCTCCTAGTGGAAATGCTCCCTCATAGTATGCAGGGTTTCCCCAAATGAGTAATCCTCAGGAGGAGAAGCTGAAGGAATAGATTCTTCAGCATCAGAATCCTCATAGGGAGGAACAGAGTATCCCTGTTCTGAAGAGGAGTCAGAGGAAATGGAAACCTGATCAGAGGAATCATATTCAGTATCTTGCCTAGGCCTCTTATCAGGAGGGGGATGGGAACCCCTGATCAAAGTAATTAAGTCTTCGGCCATTTTGAGCATCTGTTTTTTAGGCATGGAAGTCTGTCCTGGAGAATGCTGTACTTGTTTCCTTGTCTTTAAAACTGTTTTAGCCTTTGTCTTGGATGCTGAAGTTGGTTTGATATAAAGCTGTGTAGGTCTGAAAACACCCTCAGAAGCCGATGCCTGCTCAGCGGCTCCAGACCCATCTGAGGGATTAGTTTCCGAAGGCCCAATACCTTGAGTCAGTGTATTTCAGGCATTCTGAGAATATCTGGCACACTGACATCAGGGAAGAGGCGACAGCAACCGATGCCAGACCAGGACTTTGGAATTCAGGCTGACTGCGGGTAGCCTGCCAGCAGGATAACCCAAGTGTAACGACTGCAACAGTGAAACACGATGAACATCAGGAGTTGACTGAGTTCTTGAACCATAAGGGTTTCACTCAAAAGGTGCACAGCTACATTTATTTATTTATTTATATGTCTATTTATTTGCATTTGTTGACTGAGATGGTCGGCCCGTTTTCAGTGGAGGCCCAGGGAGAAACGCTCCACAAGAAAATTTCATTAAATACATTACTTTTACATGTATGTAAGTTTACATTACACTACTATTGATAGACAATATTCAGTCCAAAGTATTAGATAGCATTAGTATAACAGGAAATTATATTATTCACATTTAAACCAGATTGGCAGAGAAAATGTTCATTAGGTAGTCATGTAAAATTAAAAAAAAAAAGGAGAGAGTAAAAGGATAGAAAACAAAACTGAAGGAGGTACTTTAGGTAAGAGCATGAGAGGGACATTCCCATTTGGAGGATAGATGTGAGAAGAGGTAGGTTTTGAAGTTATTATGGTTAGGCATGTTGCGTAGGTGAGAGGGGAGAGAGTTCCAAAGTTTGACTATTGGAGTTGGTAGCGAATTTGCTAATTTTGTGGTAGCAGGCTTCATGTTTGGAGCGCAGGCCTAGTTGGAGGTTGGTAAATAGGGGAGCACCATACATGAGGGATGGGATGAGGAAGATAGTTGCGAGTGTTTGTCAGGTGGAGGGGCTGAGATAGTGGTTGTGTCTGTATAGGAGACCAATTTTTTGATGGGTTTTCTTAATAGCAGAGTATATGTGGGAGTCAAACTTTAGGTTTTCATCAATAATGATGCCTAACAGTTTGTTTGAGGGGACTACTTCTAATGGAGTTTTATTTTGGCTTGTAATGCAGAACAGGTTTCTGTCTAAAGTAGAGTTTCTAGTTGGGGTAAAGATCATTAGTTTTGTTTTGGTAGCATTTAGGGCACGGTGATTGGCTTTCATCCATGATTCTGTTTTGAAAAAGGCAAGTTGGGTTTTTAGTAACAGTTCAGAGGGGGAGGAGGCTGAAGAGATGATGGTGGAGTCGTCTGCATATGGAATGATGGAGGCTTCAGGGATGGAGAGGTGGAAGTTGTTGATAAATATGTTAAAGAACAGAGGATCTAGTACTGAACCTTGAGGGACCCCAGTGGGTGTAGTTAGGAAAGGAGAGGTAGATTCCTTCCACTGGACAGCTTGTTGGTGACTGGATAGGTAGCTGGTGAACCAGGCAAGGGGGAGGGAGAGAGATGTAAGGATGAGAGCAGGGACAGGAGTAAGGAGTGTGAGATGGTGACGAATGTTTTTGAAATGTCTAAAAATAATGATGATACATATTTGCAGTTATCACATGCTAGGTTGATAGTCTCTAGAAAGGAAAGGAGGGCAGTGATATTACTGTGGCCGGGGCAGAAGCCGTGTTGGGTGTGGGAGAGAAGTTTGTTTAGGTTTAGATGTTGCATGATTTGTGCATGGATGGTTTTTACAAGTATTTTTGGGAGGGGGGGAGAGTATGGCTATAGGTCTATAATTGGTTGTGTCTATGTTTTTACTGCCTTTGTGAAGTGGAATGATGTATGCTTGGTGCCAGATGGTTGGGACGTATGATTCCTGTACAGATCTGTTTATGAGAATAGATAAAGGATAGGTGATGGTTTCAGCAGATTGTTTGAGGAGGGTGGGTGGTAAATTGTCTGGAGCATTACAACAAGGTTTTAGCTTGAAGAGAATTCTTTTTATTGTGTTTGTGGGGATGGGTTTGAGGGTAAAGGGGTAGGAAGGAGGAGGTTTGCTGGAAGGGGTAGGGGGGCAGGAGGAGTGGTCAGGGAAGGAGGAGGATAGTTTTGCTATGCAATCTATGAAGAAATGGTTGAAATTAGTGGCAATTTCTAGATTGGTGAGAGTAGGGTCTGAGCATGGGTTGCTTTTACTGCCAGGGTGAAGGATGGAGGAAATGGACCTCCAAAAATTTTTTGGAATGGATGAGTGCATGGATTGGAGTTTGTTATAGTAGTTTTTGCAGTCTTTGGTTATTATTTTTTTGGATAAGTTCCAAAGTTGTTTAAATTCTAGGAGGGAGCTGGTGGTGTTTTGTTTTTGGTATTGTTTCCATTTTATGTCACATTGATGCATGATATTTTTAGTTTGATGGGATAGCCAGGGGCAGGTATTTGATTTGATTCATTTGGATCTAAGGGGGGCTTGTTGATTTAGGCTGGTTAGGAATGTATTGTTAAAATAGGATACTGCATCATCAAGTGGGAGAGTTTGTAGGGATGACCAGTCAGTGTATTTCAGGCATTCTGAGAATATCTCAGGGTTGAAGGAGGATAAGTTGCGGGTTTGGATATATTGGTGATGTTTTTGTGGGGAGGGATATGCGGTCAACAAAGGCAGGTAGGTGGTCACTGTGAGGATCGGGTAGAAGACTGGCTTGTGAAGCAAGGTGGGGATGGCTAGTGAGTATCCAGTCTATGAGGGTACCTGAGGTTCCATCTTTGCTTGGTCTGGTTGAAAGGTTTATGAGTTGGTTGAAGTTGTATAGCTTGATTGAATGGGATGGGGTGTCAGAGTTGAGAGAAGCACAGTTAATGTTAACATCACCAAGGATATAGGTTTCGAGTTTTGTATTGGAGCTAAACCAGGATAGTATGTCTTCTAATGTTTTGGTATTATTGCCTGGGGGGATATAGATGGAGCAGATGCATAAAGATTTACAGCTGTTAAGTTTTAAGTAGCCTATTGATATTTCGGCATTGGAGAAGGTAGGGATGGGGTTGGTGTATGGAGTTAGAGTATGGGTGGAGGGGAAGATAATAGCACTCCACTACCTTTTTTCTGGGTTCTATCATTGCAAAGGACTTTGTAGCCAGGAGGAAGGATTTCATTGTCTGTGATGGCAGGTTTAAGTCACATCTCAGAGATAGCTGTAATGTCGAGTTGGTTATGAGCTAGCCAGGCATGTAGGTTGGGGATTTTATTTTTGAGGCTTTATGCATTGAAAGTGGTTAGTCGAATGGCTTTGGGTTTGAGGGGTTTGTTAGGGCTGCTACTTAGATGTCTGGCTGAGGTGGGTCCTGGGTTTGGGTGGATGTCACCTGATAGAAAGAGGGAAATGTAGAGGAAGAGCTGATGGAGGTGATGTATGGGAGATAGGGAAGAAACGTTGTTGAGGGGAAGCCTTTTTTTAGAGGTGATGGTATTAAAGGGGTGATGGGAGGGAGGAGTTGAGAGTATGTTGGCTTTGAAATAATGGCTTGGTTTGGAGCAATATAGTTCAGATGAAATTAGGCTATAAGCTGTGGATGTATGTGGGAGGTAGGTGATGGCTTGGGGGTTTAGAGGTGGGTGTGTGTTAGGGAGATGTGTAAGGAAGGCTAGACAGCAGAGGAAGATAAGAAGGCTGGTTAGTATTAATGTGTGTGTGGAGAGAGTAGTCATAGTTGATGGAGTGTGTGGAGTTTGTATGTGAGTATGGATGGGAGTGGCTAACAGCAGGTTGGGTGTGACTGGAGGGTGGGGTTAGGGTAGGTATAAATGAACAGGCACTTGGGGTGGGTGAGATTTGGGGGCAGGGTAGGGGAGTGGAGTGAGCCCATAGGGCGAACAGAGCGGGAAAACTCAAGTAGGAGTGAGAGGTCTACTCAAAGCAGCAATAAACAATCAGTTAGAGGTGCTCTGTAGATGGGACTGTGTTTAAGCTAGAGGGAAGGTAAACTGCAGTGGGATATAGTCAGATTCTGGGGTACTGGGCAGAGCGTGGTTATCTCTGTTATTCAGAGTATAAGCTTTAAAAGTTAACATAAGTTTTGAAAGTGAGAACGGCAAACATGTAAGTGAGCGTTTCACTGTAGTGGGTGTCTGTTGCCATCTAGTGGTGAAATGGGAGTGGGGCAGAGAAAGTAGTTGGCTTTGAGGGAAAAGAATAAGGTACAAAGCAACTGTGGGGGGTAAAGGGCTGCAGTAGGCTACTGGCGTGCTCGCCAAGGGTTGGTTACAGTTTGTATTAAATACTTTCCAAGTGTTAGGCAAGATACATACACGCTAGATTATGAAGGTTTGAGGGGAAACACGTTAGTAGGCAGTCCGAGGTAGTCATCCTGTGCAGGGAGTATTCCTGGTTTTAATGTTTGTAGAGGGGGGAGCACTCGAGGAAGCAAGATATAAAGAGAGAGAGAGAGGTAGGTTAGCATTTATAGGGCAAGTGGAATAGGTAGTATTAGCAGGGGGCTCAGGTAGAAGCTGGATAGAGAGTGAGTGTAAGTAGGGGGTACATCAAGGAAATATAATGGCAGACAACAAACATAAATTCAAGCAGTCCTCATTCATTTACTGGAGGTCAATGGTTGCCAACACAGAGCACATGCACATGATAGGCTAAGGCAGATGCATAATCTGCTATCACAGTACATTCAAATGCTGCAGCAGTTCTCGTTCAGTCCCAGTAGCTTGATGGTGTTAGCACTATACAAGCTATATGTTACAGGTGAAACCTAATGGTTATACACCGGGGTCACACTGAGTGCTGAGCTAAAGTTATTAACAAGCAAACAATCCAGAGCAGAATCAGCTTAATGTTACATGTAAATCCCAATGGTTATGTACTGGAGTACACTAAGTGCTGAGCCAAAGGTTTTAACAAACAAACAATTCCGAGCAGATAACAGGTAAACTAGCTGTCACTACATATTTGCTTTTATGCACATTGATAACATGGCTATTAGGCTACACAGTTCTCCTGCACATTGATATAATGGCTATTTCTCCAAAGCCAACTTCACGCTTCTTAAGACAGAAGTGGCAGTTGGCGACACCCATGCAGACGGACAATAGAGGTACGACTGTTGAATCCTACACAAATGCATTTTATAAGCACTTATACGAGTGCATGGATCATGCTATCCCTAACAGAACCAAGATGCTATTCTCCAAAACAATGAAGCCAATTTGGTGTTCCCCTGCCATAAACAAACTCTACAACAGAAGAAAGAAACTGTTGCAAAAAAGAGTAAAATCCCATGATTGGAGAAACTCCCTGGTCAGCCTCAGTAAGAAGCTGAGATCCCTCATAAAATCCTCCAAAGCTAATTAAGAAAACAAAATTGCCACTGATTCTAAAGACAACCACAAAGCATTCTATAGCTATGTCAAGCATCTCAATGGCAACGCTCAGATCTGCTCTGAGTTACAGCACAATGGCACTAAATATACAGAACCAACTGATATTGCCAACATCCTGGCAGATAGGTTCAGTGCTAACTTTACCCCCCTCTCACCCCCTAAAGGACCCATCTCTATACTGGAAGAATGCAAAGTTCCTGTAATCATGGCTGCACAGGTAAAAACCACACTCTCCAAAGCCAGAACACAGCATCCATGGGACTTGACAACATCCCAGGTTGCATTCTACACGAACTACAAAATGAACTGGCACCCCACCTAAGTACCATGCACAATCATAGCCTCACCTCAGGTCCAATGAATGGAGCACAGCAATGGTTATCCCACTTCACAAAGGGGGAGCCACCACGGACCCCGGGAACTACCGCCCCACTAGCCTGACGAGCCTGGTCTGCAAGGCCATGGAACGTATCATCATGGAACTTAAAAACAAAGACATTCGTAATCTCCAAACTCTGTACCCTACCCAGTTCGGGTTTGTAAAAGGTAAATCAAGTCTCCTAAAGCTGATAGACTTCTTTGAAGCAGTCACCAAAGCTGTAGACGAAGGTAAAGTGGTTCACACAGCCTATCTAGATCTCGCCAAGGCTTCTGACACCATCCCCCACTCTGGAATTATAGATAAACTCACTAAACTAGGTATAAATCCCTATGTCACAAGATGGGTTACCAACTGGCTCACTGACAGAACCCACACTGTGAAAGTAGCAGACTCCAAATCCAACTTCAGATCAGTGACAAGTGGAGTACCACAGGGTTCAGTCCTGGGTCCTCTCCTGTTTGGTATCTACTTCTCTGAAGTACAGGCTAACACAGAAGGTCTTTGGCTAACAAAGTTCGCAGATGACTGCAAACTAGGAGCCATAATCGAAACTCCTAACAATGTGGACATCCTACAAAAGGGCCTCACTGAGACAGATACCTGGTGTCAAAGCCATGGCCTCAAGCTCAATGCCAAAAAGTGCATTGTCATCCCTTTTGGTAAAAACTCTGTACCCCTGGACTACCACATAGGCGGTAGTCTACTTAACACTGAAAGTGTGACAAGAGACCTTGGGACACAGGTGGACAGTAGTCTCTCCTTTGATAATCACATCACCACAGTAGTCAGGAAATCATTCTATGTGGCGCACCTCATCACAAAAGGTTTCTGATCCAGGAAAAAAGAGGTCATTGTTCCCCTCTACTCGTCACTCATTAGACCCATTATAGAGTACAATGCCCCTTTTGATATGTACCTCACAAGACATCTACAACAACTGGAAAGGCCACAGAAATACCTCACAAAGATGATTACTGGCCTCAAACAGATGCCCTATGCAGACCGTCTCAAAAAACTCCAGCTTTACTCCATCGCATATCACCTACTCACAGGCGATCTCTGCCTAACATGCAAAGCTATGTCAAACCCAGAGCTGTGGGACATGCTCCACTTAAAGAAATCCCAATCCCTATGAGCTACACGCTCTAGGGACCTAAACCTGGTCACCACAATAAACAGAACATGCTGGGGGGATAGATTCCTGTCCCAGAGACTCCCCATACTCTGGAACAAACTACCTATCTATATCAAACAAAGCTCCTCATTAGCACTCTTCAAGAAAAATCTTGATAATTGGATGGGAAATAGGAAAGTCACCCCAGGGATCACTTCTGTGGCTCTGCTCGACAGTGGCACAGGAAAATAATTTTCTTGGATGGCGAAAGCCACAGTACCTTTTTGTCTAGGCTTATATAGGCCCTAGGGCCAATAGCCTAGTACCTACCTATGAACCTATGATCCTATTAGGCTACACAGCATAAGAAGACCATCAGTTGTAAATTAGGTGTAGTTAATAAAGGCAATAAAAACATAACATTAAGGCAATGACATTAGAAGTAACTAAATTCTGAACTTGGCCCTAACCAGAGCAGAGGGTATCATGGATGCCCAACTTAACCAATTGTTAGATAACAGTTTAATGACAATGTTTGGTTTAGAGAATACAAAGAATATGACTGTGATGGATTTTAAGAGAGTGAATAATTCTGTTCTGGCATAGAGGGTGAACACTGAGCAATGAGGTTGACAACAAACAGAGTGTAAACAAGCTACAAGAATAAGAAGACATGGTGTGCATAGGGTTAAAGGTTAAAGAAAATGGCAAAAAGAGGAGAAGGCCAATGTGGCTACATAAGAATGCAAGCCAAGCAACTGGGGAAAAGCTAGGGCTACTAAAGTTGGAAAGGAAGGGGTGGAGAGGTAGATGAGGCACAATACAAGGAGGAAACCAGAAAGAAGAAAACAAATTAGCCAAGTACAGCAAAAGCACAAGCTGAAAGTGAGTTGGCAGAAGAGAGTCAAGAGGAAGAACAACAGTTTCTTTATGTTTATAACAGAATGACAGAAGGGAGGGAGGAGGGACAGACTTCACCAGGCTATGCAATGAAAGCAGAGAGAGAGAGAGAGACAAGACTTGGGGAAAAAAGAGATATGGACTGAATACTACTTTAGACTTTATAAAGGGAAGCAATGCTGCTACATTGACAAAGATGTAAGAAACCAAGGCCAAAATACAAAAAGAGGTGGCTGACAAGGAGTTGGCTTCACCAAATAAGTATAAAGCAAAAGGATCAGAAAGGGTTCCTCCCAGAGTCCTATTGAGTCTGATCAATGTGCCAGAGGACTGGAAGACAGCAATTATGGTAGTACACTTGAACAAGAAGGAAGAAGCAGGACCAATTTAGGGAAATTGGGACTTGTTGGTATAAAAAGCAGTAGGAAAGGAAACATAAGCAGGAAAAACCCAGGAGCTATAGGCATGTTAGTAAAACTGCAGTAGCAGGGAAAGTCAATGACAGATATCTGAGGAAAAGTCTGGTTGCTCTTCTAAAAGGCAACATTCTCCAGGACAACAAATAATATGGGTTTCAAGATTAAAAAAAATTGTCAATTACACTTGATGGAGTTTCATGACCAAGTTGCAGTAGAACTTGATAGGGCAGTACAGTAAATGGGGCCTACCTGAACATCATAAAGGTTTTTGATTCAGTCCTACATAGATGGGCAATAGGAAAATTAGAGGAGTTATGGGTACAATAAAGGCTTAAAATTACAGTTGTGTACGTAAAACTTACCATAATAGCAGACACTTGAATGATCACTGCTTCAGTAGCCTTAGCTATATGGGATTATATCCCGCCAAGAATATAACAACCTGCCAGCTTCCAAAACTTCAGGGCACCTCCCGTGCCCCCAAACTGTCAGGTAACTCAAGATGAGCTGACTAAAACACAAGTTTGGGTGCAAGGCCATTCAGAGTTTTCCTACCAGCAGAAAGAGGGAGGCAGAGCCCTGAAAAAACAATGCAAGGAACAAAAATAAATAAATAAATAAATGTCCACACTCTGACATAAAAAACACACCAAGAAACAAGGGGGTGGAGGGACAGACTGGCTACTGCAGCAGTCATCATTCACACATCTGCTGTTAGGGTCAGTTTTACTTGCACAGCTGTACTATGCTCATCATATCAATCACTCCTGAGGTAGCCTTAGCTAAATGGGTAGATTAGCTAACTACATTTGGGATGGGGAAGGAGAAGAGTCCAGGAACCCTTGGTGAATTATTCTAATAAAGCTTGGTCTGGAATGAGAGAAGGAATGAAGCTTATAGTGCTTTGTAAAACTATGCACAGAAGACTAATACTTCTAGACTCCAACTCTTTCCAGAAAGGCATAGATGAAGCCAAGGCCCTGGCTGAGTGAGCTTTGACCCTGCCTGCAATAGTTTTAACCATTTGGAAATAGTCTGTTTTGACATAGGTTGTCCCTTCTTACCTTCACAATAAATGAACAATTGATCCAAAGATCTGAAAGGTTTATTTCTGTCAAGATAGTAACTGAGTTGTCCATGGACTTACAAGGTATGGAGTATCCTTTCTTCCTCATTTTTAAGTTCAAGAAATAAAATACAGCGATTGGTAGTTTGGCTTAAAGTAAACTCAGATACCACTTTAGGCATAAAAGAAGTATTAGTTCTCAAAGAAACCCTGTCCTTATGGAAAATGAGATAGGATTGACTCAACATAAGAACTTGCAACTCAGATACCCTTCCTACAAAGGTTAGAGCAATCAGTAAAACTAGGCTTGCCACCCCTCCGTTTTTTTTTTCTGGACTATCAGGAAATCAAACTGATTCTCCGGTAGTCCGGAAAACACTGTACAAACTCCGGTATTCTGTTTCAAAAAGGAAACAGACTATCGGAGTTTGTAAATCGGCTGATTTACTATGCTTTTTTTACAGAAAAGCATAGTAAATCAGCCAAAAGCAGGCGGCGGGAACGAAAAAAGAGGGCGTTCCCGTTGAGTGATGCTGTCGTGACATCACAAAATAGGAGGTATGTTGGCGGGAGAGGGGGTGGGGGTAGGCGGGGTTACTGGTGACACGAGGGGCGTGGCTTTGCTCCGGTTTTAGCCGTGAAGGAAGGTGGCAACCCTAAGTAAAACTGTTTTTCATGTAAAGAACCTCAAGTCAGCCAGATTAACTGGTTCAAATGGAGCACATGTTAGGTTCTCTAACACAAAATTAAGATCTCATGGAGGGGGCATGGGTTTTCTTGAAGCCCTCTCATGCAAAACCCTTTCAAGAACATTTTGACATAAGACTGCATTAAAAGAGGGGGATTCATAGGCACACATGCTGAAATGGCCAATGAATGAACTTTGAATGAGGAATAAGAAAGGTCACATGACAGTAACTGACACAAATATTGTAGAACCAGAAAACAACTTGCCCTGAATGGATACTGGTTATGCTGTTGGCACCAAGTAGAAAACCTTTTCAGTGTGCTAATATATGACATCATTAGTACCTCATGCAAATCCCCAGTAAAGAGGTGCCTAAAAGGAATTAAGACCCTGTCATCCGGGCAGTCAGTTGAAGCTGATTGATGTCAGGGTGTATCAAACACTGTTCTTGTGTGTGTAGACAGGAAACCTGCAGTAATCACCCCTAACCATTTCCAAAAGAAGAATCACCACGGCTGCCTGGGTCAGAAGGGAGTTACCACAATGATCATGGGGGATTCCTTCTGAATCTTCAGAAGTACCCTGCATACTAGCCGAAAGGATGAAAAAGGATTCCAGAACATTCCTCTCCAGGGAAAAGAAAAGGCATTTGTCTTCCAGGCCTTAGTGCATGGAGTCCTAGAACAGAATGTTTCCAGTTGATTGTTCAGAGAGAAGGCAAAAGGTTGACTTGAGGAACTCCCCACAGATGAATCAAATCTGGGAAGACCCCCTGATCCAGTTTCCATTTGTGAGGGTCTGCCATACACTTGCTCAGCTTGTCTGCCACACAGTTTTGCTACAATGGAATGTAGGATGCCTGTAGAGTGAGATTGTGCTGTGAAGTTTTATCCCAAGCTAAAATGGCTAGTCTGTGAAGGGGGTACAACCTGGTTCCCACTTGCTTGTTTATGTACCACATGACTGTGGTATTGCCTGTGGCCAAGAGGTCCTTGGGAACCAAAGAGTTGAGTGCCTTGACCAGGGCAAGCATCTCCTTGGTATTTACATGCTTGCATTTGTCCTTGGTGTCTCACATCCCCTGTACTTTTATACCTCCTGAAACTGCTCCCCAAGCAAAGTTCAATGGTGACTGACTGATTTGGAGCAGGGAGGGAGAAAGCAATATATGGATTTAAGGATATCTGTTGTCTTTACCAAATGATTTCTCTTCTGACCAACTCCAGCACTGAGATTTGAAAAGATAAAGGGTGTCGATGCTAGGACCAAAGAGATATCAGATACCACTGTATCTTTTTCATGTGGAGTCTTGCCTGGGGTATCATTAGAATCACAGATGCCATGAGACCCAAAATCCTGGAGTAGTCCCTCGCAGTTACTGAAATCTGAGTGGAAAACCCTATAAATATCTCCAGACAAAATCTATTCTTTTCTGTAGAAGAAAACATATTTGAACTAAGGCGTGTAGTTGACATCCCAGGAACACAAGCTTGTGTGAAGGAGTTGAGAAAGACTTTTGAATGTTCTCTTGGAATCCCAGCTTCTGTAAGAGATCTCTCACACAAGAGGCAGAGATTCCTGACAGTTTGAAAAGAATCTGCAAAGATAAGCAAGTCATCTAAATATGAAATAGTGTGGATACCCTGTAGACTACAGTGAGTTATAACTGAAGCTAGGCACTTCGTGAACACACTTGGTGCAGCAGATAGTCCAAAGGGCAAGGCAGAGAAAAGATAATGTGATCCAGACACACAAAATCTTCAGGAACATCTCAGGTTTGGATGAATAGGGATGTGATGATAAGCATACTTTAAGATTGATAGCTGCATGGCTTACAAATAGGACGTGGCAAGTATCATAAAGCAATTGGACAGGTGATATTCTTGGTTAAAGCCAGGGTGTCCCACAGGCCCCTCTGCGAGGCCCATACTTGTTTAAATTGTATATTTCAGACCTATCATTTTTATCTGAGATGTTCTACAGTCTGTATGCAGATGACTTGAAATTGGGTAAACTCATTATATGTGCTACAGATAGGGCATGTCTAAGTTGACCATTTGGGCACAGGAGAATATATGATAAATACATCAAAAACTAAACATATGAGATTTGGGAAACATAAATTGAAAGATGAATATTTAATATAGCACACAGCGATTGAAACTGTCGATTCACTTAAGGACCTGGGTATATGGTTAGATTCAGCTTTGGGTTTTTCTAACCATATCAACCAACTGGATAAGCAAGCAATAATGCTCGACAGGGTATGTGTTACTAAATAAATAATGCTTGCCCAGGGGTGTGGCAGAGGGCCTCTACACCCCTGAAAGGGTGTTATTTACACAATAATGCACACCCTGGAGGACAATATTGCTCTTAGACAATGGGCTGTCTGTACAACTGTTGTGTTTTACTTATTTATTTATATTTTTATTACTATATTTTTTTTACATATTTTTGATGTAAAATAGTTCCTCCACCTAACATTTCAAAGTTGCTGTAATATATGTAAATGGTGTGGCAGGAAACATTTTACATTCAAAATATATATATATATTTTTTTTAAAAAATCAAGATATTTCTTTATTTTTTGGTCCCTTACTGCTAAAATGTGTGGTTTCTTGCAAGTCATTGGGGATTGAAGTCACTAAATAATGACATACATTTGACTTTCAGACTTTATTTCCTTCAGAAAATTCATGTTAACACAAATCCTGTTACTTAACTTACTTTGTGATTTTTATAAGAATGGCATGTAGAATCTGTTCCTATTTTTGAGCCTTTGTTCCCCCTTTATTTCAGGTTTTATCCAGATTTTTTGAGATAAAAGGTTGAGAGGTACACAAACCTCTTATCTGCTGCTGACACTGGTCCATCTATCACACTGACTCTCTCACACACACACACACACACACACACACACACACACACACACACACACACACACACACACACAAACACACACACACGCATTTCAGAAAATGCATGCTAACACAAGTCCTACTATTCAAGCAGCTCTGATTTTCTTTAAACAGAAATATGTTCCTGTTTTGAGCCTTTGTTCCCCCTTTATTTTAGGCTTTATCCAGATAACTTGATCTAAGCGGTGAGAGGTACATAAACTTCCTCAGTTTTGCTATTGCCACTGCTTGATCGTACTTACACACACACACACACACACACACACACACACACACACACACACACACACACACACACACACACACACACTTTTTTCTGTTATACTTAGTTTTTGCACTCGCTAAACAGCAAAAGCACTGGTTAACGAGTGCAAAATAACGGCTCAATTGATTTCGCTTTCATTCAACTGCACACATACACTCACACACAGACAGACACACAAGCACTTTTATTTATTTTTTTTTTGTTAAATATATTATACACTCCCTAAACAGCAGAAGCAAGCACTACTTAGCAAGTGTAAAATAATGGCGGCCATTTGGTCCAAGCTCCATGGCATCTTGGTATGCTGCCATGAATCGTTGTACTCATTTTTAGCCTGCATTACTTATATGTTAACACCCTACTAGACAGCCAATCCTGCGACCTACGGATCATTCATTCTCTAATGATAGTTATAGAACTATAGGTTGTACAAAAAGATTGATAAAGTCTAAGAAATCAGAAATGATAAAGTCACTGTTTGTTAATTACATTAATCCCAAACTTGAGTATAGAATAACAATATGGAACTTTATAAGAAAATAAGCATGAGCAAACTGGAAAGAGTACAATGGAAATATACCAAGGGCATCCAGGGATCTGAAAATTTAAGTTATAATGAAAGACAAAAATATCTGAACTTGTGCAGTGTCTCATATAGATATTTAAGAGGAGATTTTATTCAGGAATACTGGGCATTTAGGGACAACTAACTCTGGGAATGTTTGTGGTTATCAAAAACAGTACAGAATCATCGGAAACTTATGCAGAAGATTCTGTAGGAATGACAAGTGTACTAATTGGTTCTCTCAGACACCAGCTGATGCATGGAACAGACTAAAACTTACATTAAAATAAGCACTAGTTTAGATAGTATAAGAACAGCCTGGACACTTATTATGAGAACAATTGTTTTGGTATATTGGCAGGCTAGAAGGGCATTAATGCCAGTGTTTGAAATATTTGTATGTATGTAAGTATTTATGTAAGGTGGGAGGGGTTCACAATGTCTTTCGTCTTTTCCTGGTTAGAGGTCACCACAGCGGATTACTGGTCCACAGATTGATTGGCAGTGGTGTTTTTACGGTGTCGAGTTGCCAGCCCGGCGCCCATCCTTCACAGAAGGCATACACATGCACCTACATGCATGTCTTTGAAACTCTTTCAACCACAGGGAGGACATGCAGACTCCCCACAGAAGGAGCTCCAGATGAAAATTGAACAGGAGAACCTCTTACTTTGAGGAGACAATGCTAACTGCTGCACCACCAGGGGTTCACAAGCTCTCTTTAACCCTTGCTTTTGGGAGGCTCTAGACTTTTTTTTGGAACTCCCTTAGCATTTCTTCTTAAATGTCTGTTTACCTGTAATTTGTTGAGACTGTTTATTTATTTATTTATTTCTACCAACATTGGATGAGATAGAAAACTATTTGGAACACATTTGGAAAAGGACAGCTGAAAAATCTTAGATATTCCTTCAATTAGCTTGCCCCTTTGATCATCTCTGCACCAGAGGGCAAAACATTAAATCTCGATCCAAATGAGAATTTAAACTCTAATTTTTTACATCATCTGGGAGGTTCTGAAAATGCAGACAAGCAAACCTCCTTAAAACAATACCAACGGCCATAACCTTGGATGACGTATCAACAGAGTCATATACACACTGCAAGCAATGAGTAGTGCTCTATTCAACAGAAGAAACTTAGTTATTTTAAGAAAAATGTCTCTCACAAGAAGAAACTGCATATAAAACATCCCTTATACTTTCACAGTTTGTCAGAACAAACTTTAAAATATGAGCCCGACAATTAAAAATTCTGAAAATTAAAGGTGCAGAAGGATACACTTTTTTTCCCATACCTATCAATACTTTTCCCAACCGTATCAGAAAAAGTAAGTGCTTAGCAGTATTGGGATCAGGTTTGGGAATACTGCGTAAAATGTAAAAGACTGAGAAACTTTATACATCCTGCCTGCCTTTTTAGAGGTAGCTGGCTGACTAAAAGGAAAATTGCAGGCAGTAACACACACATCCCCTAAAGCAGACATAACAGGAGTAATGGATGCAAGTTCTGGAAAATCCTTCTGTAATAACTCATAGTATTTTCTGAGGGACTGAGAAACCTCAGTGTTCTCCCACTGAAAACACTGGCACATTCTAGCAACAGTCTCAGAGAAAGAGAAACACCCACAGGGAGAATCAGAAACCGAGCTCTCCTCTGAGTCTGAATCAGACATCTGAAGAAAAGATCCTGTATCTGTGCCTGCATCTTCCAGTTCAGATTCAGAATTCTGAATCTCTTCAAGAAAAGAGGAATCCTGCTTTATTTTTATCAGAAATTATTTTACAAGAAGGATCAATAGCTTGAATTATATCCTGAGCCAGACCCAGTAAACTACTCCTGTCCAAAAAAAATTGGGAAGGAGTAGATACATGTTTTCTATTTCTTTTTGACAGGAAAAAAACGGGGTCAACCATGTTACTAATGGCAGCAGCAGTTTCCCCGGGAATGGGCACAGCATTCTGACATAACAAAGAAAACCTTCCCTGGTCCTTTTCCCAGGACCAACAAGAGTGTCTCTCCCTTGTCCACTGACGGGAGCCCAACAGCTGTAGAGGATGTGGCTAACCCTCGGTCCACAGTAGCTGTAGGTACTAGACCAGAGGGATCTGGGATTAAAGATGAGTGGTCTGAGTTACAATAAATGGCCACAGCAGAGTCACCCACCAGCCATTGGGGCAAAATCGCTAGCCTGCTGTGATGGCAAAGGTTTTTTGCTTATTTTCTTTTTCATTTTGTGGCTAGAAGAACAGCCAACCATGGGAATGGTAATCTCTTCCATAATCAAGCCATAAATGGTGCTCCTTTCCTGCTGAAGACAAGCAGCAATTGCTGGTAAACACTACCAGCCCACAAAAGTTACTATTTGACAGAAACATATGGTAAAAAGCACTTTTAGGCACTATGCCAACCTCACCAACTAAAAATAAACAGAGTTTCTCCACAGAAAAAAATATTTTCAGTTACTTTTCACCACAGTCCAGTACAACACAACACAACTAGCTTTAAAATAACTTTCCTGAAGAGGAAAGCAATAAGACATCAACAAAATTCAGAAAATGTAAGTTTTCCCCCAAAGGGAACTTATCTACCCAGCAGAGGAAAGCACAAGCCAAGCATCAGTCATTGTAAGCCTCATAGGATCATACTCTTTGACAGTAATAAAACTCTGAAGGGCTTCGCTCCAAACTTGTCATTTAGTCTGCTCAGCTCAAATTACCTGACAGTTTTGGGCATGTGGAAGGAGACCTGAAGTTTTAGAAGCTGGCCAGCTGTTATATTCCTGGCAGGATATAATCTCACATAGATAAGGATGCTGCAGCAGTGATCAGTATTATGAACATACTGGGTTGCTGCATAGTCAAATGGAAATGTCAGGAATAAGGAGTGACAAGTGAAGCATGTCAAGAATCAGCCTTGGGTCCAGTACTCTGCTATGTTAATTTCAGATACATTATCAGGGTAGGAAGACCAGGATCAACCTTTGTGATGATGGCACAAAGTTAGGTCCAACAGCAGAGGACTTAGAGATGAGTTTAGGCAAGGCTTTGGAAAGGCTGACCAAGGGGATAACAACTGGGAGATGAGGTTCAGTGCAGAGAAATGGAAAGCACTGCATCTGGGCCACAGCAATCATGTTGTTTCATATCAGCTAGAGGGTAGTGAAACGGATGCCAAAATAAGAGGAAAGGGCCTGGGGGCATGGTTCACACCTGTACTGGGCCAACATAAGCAGCATGAGAAGGTGATGGCAGCAACCAGCAGAATGTTGTGGTCTATCTTCAGGAAGGCAGGCTCTCTAATGTTCCCACTCTACTAGACTACAGTCAGGCCACAAGTAATGTGTGCAGTTCTGTGGCCCACACAAGGACACATACATCAGTGTGTTAGTCTAAGTCCAGAGGAAAGCCACCAGAAGCATGCCAAGGATGGATAATGAATACATATGACCACAGACAAAAGAAGCAAGACCAGAAGAGATGGTGGCATAATATGGGCTGGCAAGATCATGCCAAAGAGATGTAAAAGTATTTTCTTGACAGAAATAGAAGAGAAAAGGAAGCACATGTAGCAGACTGGTAGGAACAACTAGTCTTTGTATCTGTAAAGGTTCTTCCTTATGAAGAGGGCTGTGGAATCATGGAACAGGCTACTGGAATAGGTGGTGGTAATGGACTCCACAGAGGCATTAAGGAGGCATGGGATAGGTGGAAAAGGCCTGAAGGTGAACTCTGGAATGGAGAAGGTACAATGTTGAATGCACTTAAAAGGTCAGACAAAGCAGACTTACTACCTACTTCTGCAATCAAGCAAAGGTAACATAATATACACATAGATGCATAAAAACCCAAACATAATTAAGTGAAAAACAGGAAACATTATATTTATATAATTAAAAGCTTCAGTCATGAGCCAACACTTTATTCAGCTATCATTATGTTATGAAAAAAGTGGATGCAGTAAGAGTGTTGCAACTGAATTCCAAAATTATGAAAGACATACCTGTTAACCATCTTTCTGATGTAAAAAAGAATCTTACCAAAGTTTGTCAAGCACTTTTCTGTGCTGTTATGCCATAGTTTCACACTAGTGCATAAGCAGCAGCCACTAGAGAACACTGTCAGAAAGATGACATAGCTTTAAAACATATAATACACACTTTGCACTGATGCACTTCTTTCCTGTGTGTGGAGGTGTGAAGTGTATTGCAGCTTTTAAAGCTGTTACTGAATCAAAACATACTTCAATTTGGGCACTCATATGTGTCGTCTCACAGCAAGAGGTTCTCCGGTTCGATTCTGGGCTGGAGCGCCTTCTGTGTGAAGTCTGCATGCCCTCCCTGCATTCATTTGGGTTTCCTCTGGTTTCCTCCCACATTCAAAGACATGCGTCTGGATCATTTCTCCCCAGGCCTCCGCTGAAAATTGGCTTCATTCCAAGTCGGACTTTCCCGGTTAACAAATGTTAAATAAATAAAAAATAAAAACAAATAAATATGTGAAGCAGCAGGTATATTACAGCTTTTAAAGCAGTGAAATAGTTTGCACTATTAACAGTCTTTCTGTATCTTGAAGTACATTGTGACACCTAAAGCTCCAAGTATTACAAAAAACTGTTTGGAAGCACTAAGTATGTTAAAGCTTTCAAAGCTGTAAAATACGTATTACTCATACATGTTTGTTTTCTTCTTTCTGTAAATGGTAGCATGTTTAGCAGAAAAAGCTTCATGTACTACAAAGAATCATGATTGTGTTTCTCTTGTCATAACCAAGTAGTTATGAACAGCAGAGTTCACCTGTCATCCTTTACAAATTTATTGACATCTTTTTTCAAGTTTTTAACAATGTGATTATTCTCAGAGAATGAATCATAAGCCACTATATTATGAATGGCACTAAAAACTATATACAAAAGGAAGGGCTACCTAATGTAGCCAAAGATATATTTTGTAAAGCTTACCAAACCCAATATGCACATATTACCAAGGAACAATACGGAAGGAGCCTATTTTGCAGCAACAATCCTATTTGTACAACTACTGCTACAAGGGGTTATCACACAACTGCACTATATACATCATAACATCTCTTCTGCATAGTTTATGTATCTGCTATTGAAAAATATAAAGTAGGAAACCTTATAGGATCCATAATGGTGGTTTTTCTACACCCACCCTGAAAAAATGCAGTAGCAAATCCTGACCTGTCCCAACAAAAGGAATCCAGACCACAGTGTTTTTAGAAAGTGGCAGTGTACGACAATGCAGCAATTTTGCAGTTACATTCCTGAAGAAGCCTGCAGTGGTAGCTTCTAATCTACTACAGTGTGTACCAACCTCCCCAGATAATATTTGATAGTGCTTTAAAATGTAGTTACCTACCACTTACAAAGATTGTTTTATTACTGGACAAGCCTGTTTCCTTAAATAAAGTTAAACAATTGCCAGGCTGTCCAATGCATTCTGTCCTCTATATACAAGTCCCCAGCTGTGCACATTTACACGGTGCAGAATTCTCTCATTAATTTTCCCACATAGTCCACACAACTGAAAGTCAACATGATTCAAGGTAAATTCAGGAACACACTGAGGCCTAGCTGAGGACTCTGTTCTTAAACTCACTTTTTTTTATGAAAGATGGTGTAAGCCTCAGCACACATTAAGGCCTGTAGTTCAGAAATAATTTGTGGAGAAGTAACAGTAACTGTGGCCTGTCTTCTAATTCAAACATTTCAAATCAGCTGGCTAACCATTGCAAGGGGAAGAGAAGGTCATCTTAAGCTACACCTGTTAGATGTCTAGGAGCTCTTAAATGCAAAATACCTTTCAGAAACTGCCTAGCCATTGTATTTGTGAATGAGGCTCTATTGACAAGCAACCAGAGATGGCTGAAAAGTGTATTTTAGTAAAAGAATATGTGTGACCTGTACTGAACAGAGAGTCGAGATAGTCCAGATACTATACTTTGACAAATTACATATTCTGCATGAACTGACCTATTCTGAATATAAAATGAAAATCTAATCCATTTTGAAAGTTAGAATCTTTTTTGGTATCTGGACTTGTAGCTTTCTTTAAAATGGACAAGGTCTTACTAGGCAACAAGCGACTGGTGGGAATCAACTTGAGACCATCTATGATATTAGAATGAGAGCTCTGAGACTGGGATGAGTACCTTCTGTCTTTGCTGGTACAGCAGCTTGTTGTTGGGTAGTAAAGTTAGGGGCTTGAGTTAGTAGAGCAAAACATGGTTGCCATGTCCAGAAAGGAACAATCAGAATTACGTCGATTTTTCCTCTTTTAACCCTTTGATTTATGTTGTAACTTTGTCAACCAAGTTAAGTGAACTGACCCACAGATGCTGCAGGATTTAGGGAGACCCAGCATGGTCTACCAGTAAGAGTGATGCCTAAGTAGGTACCCTTTGCCCAAAGTGGGTAAATCCTATGTCAACATTGTCAAGTGGTAATTATTAGCATTAGACTCCACACTTATTTTAAAAAGAAAATTCTTACTTTTTTTTAAAACAACTCCAATGTATTAGTGATTTTCTCCTGTACTTGTTTGTCTCTGTGTGATTGAATAAAAATGTGAACAAGTTTGGAATTCCAAAATGGTGGACGCCTGGTGAACTGCATCTAAACTGAGCTCCCTACTACATTTAGTCTTATCTTAGATTTATACTTCTCAGAGCTTCGGGACGTTCATTGGTATAAAGGAATTCTTTTCAGCATCAAAATCCAAACTATTCAATATTATCAGCTGTCAAGTAGAGGCCAAATTAATTATATTTCTTCTACCTTACCTTAAAGTGTTACACTGTCTGTGATCTATAAGGCCTAACCTTACTGCAGCACTCTGAAGACCACATGGCTAAGCAACTAAAATCTTCAATTGAATCTACTACAATGGAGATACAGACAACAAAAGCTAAATCTTCGGCAATTTTTTCACCAGAAAAGGAGAACCTTTCAAAAAGGCAAAAAACCAACAAACAACAGATGGAACTTAACAAAAATTCCACTAACAATAGTGAGGATACTGGCTTTCACATGGATGAATTAAAACAGGCCTTGCAACCCATACATGCAGCTATACAAAACTTTTCGGAACAGCTCTCATCCATTGGTAAATCTGTTACTCAAATTGCAGAAAGAGTGGGCACACTTGAACAAAAAACACATTCAAATGAGATGCAAATCCAAACTCTCACTGAAGATCTCAATGCCAAATCAACAGCTTTATCAGATTTACAAATGAAAATAACAGATTTAGAGGCAAGAAGTCGAAGAAACAACATTTTAATCAGAGGTATCCCGGAGAGCTATGACAGCCAAAACTTAATCACCACTGCAAAACAAATCTTTGACTCATTATTACAACTTGTTGATGAAAAGCCTGAAATTACCATTGAAAGAGCTCACCGAGCACTTCGTAGAAGACAGGACAGTTCAGATCCACGTCAAGTATATGTTAAACTGCTCAATTATCAAGTAACACAAAAGATACTACTTGCAGCCAAAAAACATAAATTCATTATGTGGAATAATCATAAAATATCCTTCTCACAAGATTTACCTTCAACCATTAAGGAAAACAGACAAAAATTAGCTCCGTTTTGCGCAGACTTAATTAAGAGAAACATCCGGTTCCAAATGCGCTACCCCAACATTCTGATCTTCTACATTAACGAAGTGAAATACTCAGTTAACAACCAAAATGAAGCAAAAACAGCCTTTATAAAGGCTTTCAATAAAGTTCCTACTCCCTGAATTTATTCTACTGCCAGCGACTACTGCCAGCGACTCTTTTGCCAAGCCTGATGTAGCTATATTCTTTGCTCTCAATGTCATGCCGTCTAATTCCCTCTCAAAAAATATGTATTATGTTCTCTCACAGTTTATCTGCACTTACTTGCTTCCATTTTTTAAAATCCTAATGGCCTGTTTAACGGTTTTGCGCCGTCCTCGTGTTGGTAGGTACAGTCTTCTTCACAAGTTGTTTCCAAGAGGGTCCCAAATAGTTGCAACACACAGATCCTTCTGCAACATCCCTGGGACTTCTTTTTTCGATCGGCGCATAGAAAGCGTGCCTCAGGAAGTGCAGGTCAATCGAGGCATTATGCTTAAACGCTTCCATATTATGTTGCTCCCTACCGATCACTTTTTCAAGACTGGACATCCAGGATGAAGCAGGTAATGTGTTCGTCGCTTACCAGCTAAACGCCTTGTACAGATATTGACTGCCGCTTAGTAAGCTATATGCTTTTGGATACCTAGCGCAAACTAGCGAGCACAGGAGAGTGAGATAACTTCAGAACACAGACTGACCCGACGACATTCGTAGACTCTTTGAAACTTAGCAATTAATCCAGTTTAAATGTGTTATATTTAAATCACCTGCGCACATTATTCTTATTATATATGTGATTTAGTGTATATAATTTTGATTATCTACTCCTTCAGGTTGCTCTAATTACTTTGTGCAGGCTTGTTTTTGTACCTTGTTCACTCACCTCCTACTGCTCCATGCACATGGAGCTGCTACAGGTTACCTCTGGTACCTAACGAATGCTTTGCGCTTAGGCGCTAATGTAATCTGCTTCAATTGGCAAGTTAACAGCAAACTCAGCAAGTGGCTCTCTAACATTTGTGTTCATTAACTGAGCGGAATTAACTTACAAGAAAAACATTCATGGTATGTAGTTAAACATTTGAGGGAATCTTTATTTAGACAATGTCATGTATAGTAAGTGCATCTAGCCTTAATCGCATAAATGCTGAATAGACAAGACTGGACACTATTTATTCCTGCTTGTCTTAATTGTTGCAACTTAATACAATACTTGTATTCCAGGCCACATCCTTACCACGCTAATATGCACATGTAAAGATACTTACTATACTGGATTACTAGCAGAGCACAGACATTATTTAAAAGACTCGTTCTTATAGAACTTACCAAACATAGAGGGGTATACATTGCAAATATACTGTTTGCATTAAGAGTGCTGTTTGTGGGCAACAAATTTAAGTAGTCTTCCCTTGTTAACTATATAAGTAACATTACAACTTAAATGTCTGCTCAGTGTTCGTAGCTTTGGTCTACATTTAAGGTGCTGTGCTTCCTTTGACGGCTGTAGTAAAGATATACTTTACTTTTGTGATTCTGTACTTCTGTATCTGGAATAATTGGATACCTTAGGTGTGCATTCTAATCAGGCCTGTTTCATACATAACATGTCTATCCACTGGAAGATGTTCTGAGTACTACTACTGCAGCTCTATAGTTCAGTTATGTATTACCTACTTAGAACTTAAAGCATTGTGTACTTGAAGTCTGTAGTATTTCTTCGAGCTCTGACAAATTTGTCATGTAGTATTTTAAAAGGATTATTTAAAACAAAACAAATTTGTCAGATAATTACGTTATTTTATACAGTCACTAAGGTTGCATCAAGAGTATTTCACCAAATTTAGTTTAAAGAGACTACATGGCAATTTTATATCGTTGATGCAGGCGACATTGATAGAAGAGATTGCAATATACAGTGTCTACTTTGTAACAGTTAGGCAAGCGTAATCTACAGAAATCAAGTTCCTGACCTTGTCGATAAAAGATATATGCTGTTATTAAATCTATATGCTAGATATGCAACACACTTGTAGTATGATATATGTAGACCTCTAACATTATCTGTGTTAAATTTTAAAGCTAAGGGGATACCAGTCATGTAGTATACATTATGTAAGTTAATCACACATTTATCATGACATATTCTATATTTTATAAACAGAAAGATGCTTTTCTTCTACACCTGCTAATTTTCACTTGTTTAATTCTGTGCAAGTTACATCCCCCAACAGCTCATTTGCAGTATCAACCACTTTCTATTCCAGTATCTGTTTACTATAGCATGCCTCTAATAAAGGCTGAGGGGCTGGTAATAGTGTTGTGTCATGGGGCAACCGTCACATTGTGTGGTATATGGTACTTGCCAAGACTTATTAATGACCTAAAAATATTCTTTGGGATAATGTGTTAATCCAAGGTATGCAAACCAAATATACTAGTGTGCTCGGCTCTAAGGCTGTAGTAAGTGACTCTTTGTGAGTTACTAAATCGTATGCTGTTTCATCTAAACTTTATCCAAACACATAACTTTAGTACTTAAAACTCAATTTAAATGTTGGACTCCCATAAGCGTACACCTTCGAGTAGGCATGTTGATGCATTTACAATTAATATACTGCTCTTATCTACTACAGAAACATGCCAGATATTTAAAGTGTATTTACAATAAATTTGATCTTGGAAGCTCAGAGGGTGTATGTGTAAGTATGCTAGGTTTGTTGTTCATTTGGATGACGTATATTTTGTACATATGTATAGATGTTTCTGGTTTTTTGTTTGGGTGTATGTATCCTTCTTCATACAAGGAGTTTGGGTGGTTAGGCACTGGGGTTAGTTTGAAGAAGTTGTGTGCTACCTCCTTCTGCAAGGTTAATCACATCATAAAGACAGTAGTAATGACTTATTGTGCTCTCTTCCTTTCCTCAAGCCCTAAGGCAAATCCCCATAATCAAACACTATCACGTACAGGTAGAATAATAATCCCACTTTATTAGAATTTTTCAGTATATCCAGTTAAAATAAGAAATTCAATAGTTGGCATATAGACTGCTGGAATGTTAAGGGTCTACAAAATGCTCTGAAAAAGAACTTAATTCTCCATCTTTTTTTTAAATCTCAGGCTAGTATCTGTTTTTTACAGGAGACGCATTTACCTAAAGAGGGCTGGGATAAAGCATCCAACAGAAAATGGATCAGGACTATAATAGCCGGGGGTGATAGCTCAAACTCTAAAGGTGTAGCCATTATAATTAAGAAACAATTCCAGGGCGCTATTATGGAATGTAAGTCTGATAAATATGGTAGGTGGTGTTATTTTACCTCCGTACTACCAGACTCTACCAAACCTGTTTTATTTTTGAATATATATGGTCCATGTACTCTACAACATTTCTTTTTCCTAGAAATTTATGGTATCCTTTGCTCATTCCCAAATCACCTTTTGATAATTGCAGGTGACTGGAATGCAGTGATAAATCCTAGATTAGATCGTACCAGCAACTCTCCCTCATATAACTTTCAAGCTTCTATCGCCCTTGAGGAACTAATGTCTGACTTTAATCTCATGGATACTATTGTCTACAGTACTGATTCACGTAAGGACAGCATGTACACTTTCTACTCTAACTGTCACAAATCATGGTCACGTCTAGACTTTTTCTTAATCTCTAAATTTTTCTCCAAATTCAAGAACACACTAAGATGTGAGCCTAGGCTATTATCTGACCATGCAAAAATCTCTCTTATGATTTCTTTCGCATATTCTGCAACTCCGCATATGAATTGGTCCTTTAATAACAATTTACTAAAATACAAAGAGATCCTAGAGAGAATAAACTCGTCACTGTCTGAATTATATGCTAACTTTGGCAAATCTCAAATAGCGCTTGATATACAATGGGCGGCTTGCACATGCTGAATTAAGAAGTTATTTGATCAGCAAAGCCACTTTCTTCAATAAGCTGAATAAAGAAAAAGAAACTAGTCTAGTTCTAAAACTAGCCTCTCTGGAGAGAGAACTAAAATCACATCCTGACCCCAAGTTAGAGAACTTAATCAATTCGACACATAAAGAACTATGTGAGTTACACCTACATAATTATACATTACAAGAACAAAAACAGATTGCAACTTACTCTGAATGGGCACAAATCCCATCTAGAACCCTATCTAGAATACTCAAAAATAATAGTGGCACCCCGACGATCTCCATTTTGCAATACAGAGGGGTACTATATAAATCAGACTCTGAGATAATTAACCTTTTTTATGACATCTATACAGATATTTATAGCAAGAATAGGCACACTTCCTCTAATCCGCAGAGGGAAGCATTTCTCAACTCCATCTCCTTCCCATCTCTTAACCAGGATCAAACAACCCTCTTATCAGCTCCACTTAATATTCAAGAGATTCAAAGTGCCATCAATAAACTTAAAATAGGGAAATCTCCTGGTCCGAATGGCTTCACTACTAATTTTTTCAAAACTTTTAGTCCAAAAATTGCCCCTATTCTTCTTGAAGTCTTTAACTACATTATAAAAAATGGAATCTATGACATACACTGGAACAACTCTAAAACAATTCTTTTACTTAAAAGCAACAAAGAAAAAACTGACCCGCATAACTACAGACCTATTTCACTTATAAATGTTGATATCAAAATTTTTTCTACTATCTTAGCCAACAGACTCAAACAGATAATGCCACATATAATATCATCTGATCAAGCTGGGTTTATGTCCAGCAGACATACATGGGATAATACACTAACTTTAGACTCTCTTATTCAGTTTACTAAAAAGGAGAAAAACCCGCTGTATGCCTTGACTCTGGACGCGTCGAAAGCATTCGACAGGGTAGACTGGGACTTTCTGTTCTCCACGTTATCGCATTTTAATATACCAAAAATTTTTTCAGATATGATCAGAATTATCTATTCTAACTCATTCACCTATTTATATATAAACAAAAAAAGATCTAATTCAATTAGGATCACCAATGGTACAAGACAAGGCTGTCCACTTTCTCCCTTTCTCTTCAATCTATTTATCGAACCATTTTTTTTATATATTACTCAAAATACATATCACACCATTCCTAAAATTCTCAACACACAAGTAGCTTTATCGGCCTTCGCTGATGACTTAAACCTTTACTTCAATTTTCCTAATACAGACCTGCCAAAAATTTTAAATGCAATTACTATTTTTTCTGAGGCCTCTTGTTACCAAGTCAACAATAAAAAGTCACACATTTTCCCAATAAATCCTGAGGCTCATAAACCTTTTTTTTTCCCTGAATCTCCCTTTAATATCTCATACAATCTTAAATACTTAGGCATTAACTTTGAACACAATCAAGCTACCTCGCTTCAAAATAATCTGCTTAAATCATGGTCTATCATTTGTCAGGACCTTCAAAGATGGAAGTTACTGAATCTATCATTTCTTTCAAAAGTAGCTATTGTGAAAATGAATATTTTGCCTAGACTCCTGTATCAATTTAGTTCAATCAATGTTATTATATCAAACAACCTTTTTTCACAGTTTGAAAAAACCTTGGTCAAATTTCTTTGGTTTCCTAAAAACATTAGGATTTCTTTTTCCAAATTATGCCTTCCTAAAGAGAAAGGCGGGGTGGGCCTTCCAAATTTTCATCTTTATTACATAATTATTTGTTCTAATAAACTATGGTCCATTGCAAACATGAATAGAAAAGCTCAAACTCACTATCCAGCTTGGTTAAAGATATGGCACGGTCATATTCTCTCTAATAAAATCAATCCTAAGTCTATTCCCTTTCTATCTCCCGCCTCTTTGAAAAGTTCAAGAATATCACCCCTATTGAAATTTCAAATAAAATCTTTTCAGAAATTGATTAAGGACATTAATCTTCAATTTATTCTTCCTTTTCTTCAACCAATGCATCTTAATCCAAATCTAAAGATCAACAACAAGATGATAGATCTTGTGGAATTCCCTCTCATTAAAGACCTTACAGTGTGGGATATTCTTAAATATAAAAACTTGTCTCTTGCTGAGCTACGTTTAACTCTGAAAGTTAATAACAAATACACGGTTATGCTCCGTCAACTTAGGGAAATTATTTCTTCACAAACCAATAATATTTTCCCTGATACACTACTAATTGATAAATTAAATCTAATCATTAATACAGTTGCTAATGACAACAAAACAATATCCTTGTCATACAAGTTATTACACCCTCTACTTTACAAAGGTAACTGCCTATTCTCCAAATACTGGGATAAGCAAAACTCTTCTATTACAGAAGACCAAAAATTACTAGCTATAAAAACCACTATAGAACTCTCCCCCTTTAAAAAATTCTTATATACTCAACTGATGTTGAATAACAACTCCTACTATACCCCCGTAAGAATTAATAAATTTAATTCCAATAGCTCTCCTTTCTGTACGTGCTGTCCTGGTGTGAGAGCTGACTTACTACATATTATGTGGCACTGCAAGAATTCCCATAAATTATGGTGTTCTCTCAAAGTGCGTCTCAAAAAAATGGGTTACTATAGCTCCACTCTCTCATGGGATACGGTTATCCTAAATATACCCCCTCCGGGCCTGCCTAAATTTCATCTTCACATCTTAATTACGCTGTGCTCCCTCATAAAACTTTACATCACATATAATTGGTTAGATCGGACCAAAATGTGTTGGCGGGGATTCAAAGACATGGCCACTAAATATATCTCTGCTCAGAAATTCATCATAAATGGACCTAAGAAGAGAGCCTATTTCAGTAAACTTTGGAAAAGCCTATTTGAAGTAATCTTGTGCGACTAAACTTTGGCTTTCCTACAAACCTTCCCTTATACTCTCTTTCTTTATTTATGGGGCCACTCCCTCCTACTGCAAATTACAAGTAGGGCTGTTAATATGTAGTCTGATAAGTACTGACACTGTTTTTTTTTTTTTTTTTTTAGTACTGGTAGCACTGTATATATTGTTCCTTTTGGGTTATTGTTGTTAATTTGTATACTATGCATACTTCAAGATGTTGTAGTCTTCTTCCTTGTTCATGTTAAATATGTTCTTATGTTCATCTCTCTTTATATCAAGGTCACAAGCATCCATGTATGTAATTCTTGTGTATATTCATTGCTTGTACCTTTATGTATATGCATGGTTTTGTTCACTCACCTTTTTTTTTAAAAATAAAAAATTATTTTGAAAAAAAAAAATGTGAACAAGTTTGTCATGTACTCTGTGTATGCACATATCCTTATGCATGCTGCTGTTGCATATGCCCACTGGTTAAATTTGCTTACAGCCACTGTATTTTAACTCAAAGTAGAGTCACAACATTAAGTTTTAATGTAGTTTATTTTGAATTTGTGAAACGGTACAATATCCTGCTTAATTTTTTTTTCTGCTATTGTTACAAACGTATTACTTGAGATGGAATGATGGTTAAGTATTAATGCATTTTCATTCCAGGCTACATGGCTCATTCTACAGTGGTAACTTACCACTGCTAAACATTTAGCCAACCAAATAACACCATTTGAGGATTATTTTGAAGTGGCATATAATATATTGTAATATGGTAGGGAGAGAATCTACACAGTAAACCCTATTTTCATGGAACTAAAAAGGCATTTGTTGCCATTGCTAGGTGTGGGTCAACCTGGAGGAAAACAGGCTGGTTGTTCAAGTGTCAAGCAAATGCATTTACCTCTGGAAACATGGATGTTGCCAGGCTTACACAAGGTACTCTTGTGTTATACAACTATAAAAACGATAAAATAATTTATTTTGTGCAATAAGATAGGCCAGATATTTTACACTGCAGCATTAATCATGGAATATGGTTATGTATTTTGTTAAATTTAGTTTTTTAGAAGGCCTAGCTAAATATTATTTTGCCTAGGCCTGTATTTCATGGCTTTTTTTAAACTATTGCAGGGAAAATGTATGCTGTCCTCCAGGGCTGGGGGGGGGGGGGGTTACATGTGTGGGGGAGTAGGTCGACCTTCTTTAAATTTTATGAGCTGGCATACAATTCCAAAAATACTAAATACATCCCTGTCTATAAATCCTCTGGTTGTTAACTATGTTAAGAAATATACTTCTGGCCATATGTGAGAAACTGAAATTCTTCAGCTTACAGCATCTGCCATTATGCTTTGCTAGTTGAATATAAACTGTTTGCAAGATTATGTTTGACTTTTAATAACTTGTTTTTAAATTATTTCTGCCAGCCTGCACAACTTGTAAGAGTATGTGCCCCCTTGTTTGTTTACATTCTAGATCACTGTAATATTGTCTGTCACTACTGTAGAATTGCTTGCTGAAAAAAATATCTAGAAAGATTTAAGTATGAGATGGATAGCTATAATCCCCTCTACATTTATATGCCTCTTCCCCTGTGATGGAGACTATTATCCCCTCCCCTTCCACTTCTAGTTCTAAACTCAAGACTTCAACAGTTAACTTATGTTTTGTTAATGCGGGTTCAGAAATAGCTGTTGGATTTAGCCTTGTAACTCCTCTTAATCAGGGTTGAACAGGAAGACTGAACTATTGTGTCTGTCTCTTCTGATGTCATGAGTTCCTACCATACCACTGGATTTTTATAATGTGAAGCCTTGAATAAGGAACCTTATGATGGAAGAGGACTCCAGCATCTTTGTGAATGTTACGGCTTCTTTCATAATTCGTCAGAAAATTTCCATCCTCATTTGAAACTTGTGCCATGAGAGGTAGGTAATGCAAGTCTGCCTGTTTAAATAGCTCCCAAAATCTGTCTGTCTGTTTATCTGGAACTATAAATAAAAATGAGGCTCCAGGACCCTGCTCCGCTAAAATTAAAGTAGTTTAATATGCTTAAAGCGTGATAAATAATCAATACACTTTTCGTCGGTTTACATACACCAACTTCTTCAGAAGCTGAAAACAGTGGTTCATACAAGCACAAAGTTTAAATACTGTCACATGCACAAAGCACCCGCCATCAATTGACATAATTTAGTTCACCTAATGGTGGTTGTCGTAGTAACTAACCATTCCAAGACTTGCTTTGCAGACGTAGCCACATCAAAAGCGAAAGTTCGCAATGGCAGATGAAACCTGTAATTTGCTCCGGTTCCCAAGGTTTAAAATATTAAGACAGTATTCTAAAAACATAAAAATTGCATAAACATAGCACATTCAGACAAACGGTCCCCTACTTACTTAATAGGTGCATTGTCATACAAAAAAGCATCTTCTTAAATAAAAAGTGTAATTTAAAATTGTTAAAAATCATTGATACAAGCTATATTATATTACATTGACTGGTTGAGTAGACGTAATGTCTAAGCAGTAAGGTAATTCCCTCTCTAAGGTAAAAACCAAATTCAATGTTACAAAAGTAGCCTGTGTATTCATTTAAAATACTATAATGTATTAGGTGGTATGATGTTTTAAATTTTGGACGGTGGCATCAAACAAAAATGTAAACAGCTGTAAGGTAGTTCCCTTTCCATAATGAAGTACCCACGGCTGTACTATTTAATCCACCAATGGTGTTGTCCAAGGCTCGTTCTCTACGGGTCCCCCTTACCACAATGAGTTGTAAAAAGTGTTTATATATATATATATAGGAAGAAATGTTGACCTATCTACAAACATAGTGGACGTCAAGTTACAAGTGCATATCCTCACATTGTGTATGTTTTCAAGTCAAGTGTGAAATTATATGTGCATGCAATAATATTCTACCTTCTAAATAAATGCACAGTCTTCCAAAGCACGACGTGCCTTATGGCTGGCATTGTGGGACTCAATCATTGTATTTCTGTCCCTTCTTCTCGGACAAAAAGGGTGGGTTCTTAAAACAATGTGTCCCATACCTCACTACCAGTACAGAGTAATAAACTAGGCAGGGGTGGCTCTGACCAATTTGACCAACCAATAGTAGTTGATGGTGGCCCCTAAAGGTAACCATTAAAGAGCCAATTCAGTTATCTTTCCAAGTTCTTAAGTTTAAGAATACAGTTGATAGATGTCATTTCATTCAAACCCGTTTTTTTTTTTTATCTGGAACTATGTTTAGATGCCGAAAAACATGAACGTTTGTTATAAATTGCAGCACAGGTCACCAGGAATCATCCAAGTAAGAGTATATATATATATATATATATATATATATATATATATATATATATATATATATATATATATATATATACTTCTTCATGTGGGTAAATAGGCAAGACAGCAAAACTGAAAATGAGAGTTCCTCTCCCAAGCTTTCAAAATCTTCTACATGACTTAAAGATAGAGATGTGACAGTGCACATCCAGTATGTCCAGAGTCACTAGAATTCCATCTTGGTGCAGGAGTCGAAAATCAGCATCTGCTGGGCTAGTATCATTAACTTAAATTATTCAGACTTGATAGACCTAGGATAGGAGTCCACAGATTCCCTTTATTTGGTACCAGGAAGAATTTTAAACAAAATCCTTCTGTTTTTTTTTTTCTACTTCTGCAGCCAGTTACACTGCCTTCATGTCCAGAATATTTTTAGAACTGAAAATACTATGGCAAGTTGACCCTTTGGCATTCTATAACTATGTCAAGAATCTAAATGGCAATGCTCAGATCTGCTCTGAGCTACAACAGAATGGCATTAAATATACTGATCAAGGATATTGCCAATATCCTGGCAGATCAATTCAGTGCCAAATTCACCCCCCTCTCACCCCCTAAACGGCTCATCGCAATACTGGAAGATTGCCAAATTCTGGTAGTAATGGCCACACAGGTAAAAAATGCACTCTCCAAAGCTAAGAATACAGCATCCATGGGACCAGATGACATCCTGGGCTGTGTATTACATGAACTACAAAATGAAATGGCACCTCGCCTAAGTGCCATGTTTAATCATAGCCTCACCTCAGGCTTCGTGCCCACTGAGTGGCACACAGCTACAGTTATCCCACTCCACAAGGGGGGATCCACCTTGGATGCTGGGAACTACTGCCCCATCAGTCTGACGAGCCTGATCTGCAAGGCCATGGAATGTATTATTATGGAACTTATAAACAAAGACATTGGCAACCTTCAAACAATGGACCCCACCCAGTTTGGGTTAATGAAGGCCCGATCTTGTCTCCTGAACCTGATTGACTTCTTTGAATCAGTCTCCAGAGCCGTGGATGAGGGTAAGGCAGTCCACACAGCCTATCTGGACCTCACCAAGGCCTTCGACGCCATCCCTCACTCTGGAAACATAGTCAGACTTACTAAGCTGAGCATTAATCCCTGCATCACTTGATGGGTTGCCAACTGGCTTACTGACAGAACCCACACTGTAAAAATAGCCGACTTCAAATCCAGCTTCAGACAAGTGACAAGTGGAGTACCTCAGGGTTCAGTCCTGGGACCCCTCTTGCTTGGCATCTACTTCTCTGAAGTACAGGCCAACACTAAGAGACTCTGGCTAACAAATTTCTCAGATGACTGCAAACTGGGAGCCATTATTGAATCCCCAAATGATGCGGATACTCTACAAAAGGGCCTTACAGAAACAGATGCTTGGTGCCAGAGCCATGGGTTCAAGCTCAATGCCAAATAATGTATAGTTATCCCCTTTAGGAAAAAAACATGTACCCATGAATTACCACATAGGTGGCAGTACACTAAACAAAGAAAGTGTGATAAGAGACTTAGGGACACAGGTGGACAGTGGTCTCACCTTCGATAACCACATCGCCACAACAGTCAGGAAGTCCTTCTATGTGGCACACCTCATCACTAAGGGCTTTTCATCCAGGAAAAAGGAGGTCATTGTCCTACTTTACTCATCCCTCATTAGACCCATTATAGAATACAACGCCCCTTTTGGTATGTACCTCTCAAGACATCTGCAACAAGTGGAAAGGCCACAGAAATACCTCACTAAAAGAATCACAGGCCTAAAGCAGATGCCCTACGCTGACCGCCTTAAAAAACTCCAGCTATACTCTGTCACATATCGTCTACTCAGATGCTATCTCTGCTTAACATACAAAGCCATGTCAAACCCAGAGCTGTTGGACATGCTACACTTAAAGAAATTCTAATCCCTCAGAGCCACATGTTCCAGGGATCTAAAAGTTGTCATCACAATAAACAAAACATGCTGGAGGGATAGGTTCTTGACCCAGAGACTCCCCAGACTCTGGAATAGACTGCGCATACATGTCAAGCAGAGTGCCTCTTTGGCCCTCTTCAAAAGGAACCTTGACGATTGGATGGGAGAAAGGAAATTCACCCCTGGGATCACGTTGGTCACCCTGCTAGACAGGGGTCCAGAGAAGTAAATAGTGTGGGAAGAAATAGCCAGGGAATTGTTATGGCTAGGCTTCTATAGACCTTAGGGCCGATAGCCTAGTACCAACCTATGAACTTATGAGCCTGGAAGTAGGCTGTTTAAAACTCTGTCAAGTGCCCCTTGATACTGCCTCTCTAGTCCACTGATTTAATGTTATCTGCTCCCAATGAATCTGAAAAGATAAAATTTGCCTACTATTCATACTGCATAGAGAAGGGCAGGAGAAAATTGATGATGGGCTTGCACCTCTTAACTGGGTAGCGAACAGTCTAACCCTTTCACTTGCTGTTGTTGCTCCTGCTTCTTCAATTCACTTCTCACCTTGATGATTTCTTTGGAAAAGCTTCTCATTTCTAAGCTACAATTTTGTATCCTTCCTGTAAAATGAGCATTCAAATAATTGTCTTTTAAATTTCCATGGATTGGCTGAGCTCTGAATCATGCATGCCTTCCTATTACAGAATCAGATGTGGCAGCTTCAAAACAGGTTTTTATTGTATCAAACTACATTTTGCCATGTATGTATAATGTCATCTTATCAGGTGTTTGTCACAGCTTCTCTGTAACAGATGTATGTCTAAAATGTCTAAAGTGAGGTCATCAAGTTTCTTTAGAGAAACAGACCAATACAGTGCCATATGGCCCAAACACCCAAAGTGGTCACAGTATAAATCTGTTTTCTCAAATCTGTGATGTACCCTGCTACAGCTTTGTTCTGGAAGAATTATTTTTCAATCCACCAACATTGTTGCAGGGTCAGTAACTAGAGTTCTGTAGAAATAGTGATGTTCCTCTAGAATCCAACAAAATATGTTTCTTTTTCTTTGGTGGGGTACATAAGCAGATGGAAGGGCATCAGGCTCCTGGACAGCTTCATTAAATATGATACAAGTCAACAAAAGGTGGACTAGAGACAGGGTGATTCAGTTTCAGGAGTTTGACATTTCTCTGTTTTGGGGATAAAAATTTATGAATGACCACTTAAAGTCATCTTTCATTGAACTAATATCATCACAAAAAGATCCACAAACTAGATGGCAACCCAAAGAAAAGAAAAATCATTTCAGCACTGGTGATGTAACCCAAAGGAGAAGATGCAGACCAATTTGTGATTCTCTGTCCCACCTTCAGAAACTGGTGCTGGAAATAAGAATTCCCTTTTTTTTTTTTGTTTTGTTTTTTGCTCAGAAACTTTCCCTGAAGTTAATAGCCTAGGTTCAGCCCTGAAATTGGATGAAGCCTTCTGCACAACATCTAAATATTCCTGTATTAGCTTTCTATAGTCTATAAACACAGAAGCCTCTTACGTCCAGGGGACCAATATCTATGTTTGTCTTCAGAAAATGAACCTCTGCCCCCCCCTTAGACAAAATGTTGGTCCTTTTTCTAATATCTGCCTGGCTGACATCCCCAATTAATTGTACGAATTACAGTCTCAAAGGGAGTTAAAGAAATATTGGTGGTTTCTACAGCCAAAGCAATAATAACTTCAAGGCCCAACCCAAGAATCTAAAGAGTGATCTCTGTGTAGGGATTTTCTTTCTATCAAAATAAAAGTTTCTCCAGCAAGGAAGTCTTAAATTTTGCTTTTCAGCCAAGAAAATCTCATCTCCCTTCAAATCTATAGAAAAAGATGTGAACAATCTAAACAACAGGGCATCATCTAAGAACTAGTAGATGATCCCTATCTCCAGCATCTGACTATGTATGTCTTTTTTTTTTTTTTTTTTTGTGAAACAGCACCTGATTGAGATGGAAAAGTAATAGAAGAAATGCTTGCAATGGTTTTGTTGAACAAAGGCTGCAGGATTTTTAACTTCCTAGCTAGTGTATTGTTATTAAAAGCAATACAATGAGCACAGCCTTTACACTGCATTACCTCTACAACAAAAAGACACTGGAAATCAGTATCTCTGGGTGAACTCTGACCGCTACAAATGCAAGTAGTGACTTCAAGAAAGCAAAAAAACATGTTTGCGGGTATCCAACTCCTGAAAATATATGGCCAAATACAAACTCCCACGTGTGCCTTATTCCAAGGGAAAAAAATAATAATCTTTCATCAATGATCATTATGATATACATCAACCAATGCTTCCCAAAGTCATAAATCTCTTAGAACTCTGTATTTATTTATTTATTGATATTTAATTACTGGAAAAGTCTGACTGGGTAGGAGCCCATTTTCAAAGGAACCTCTTGGAAAAAGCTCCAAAGTGTTACAAAACATTTTTAAGGACAATAAATTTACAGTCTTCAAAAATAATACAAAAAACATCTACAGTTTAAGTGGTTATACCAAATTAGACATAATATGAAAACATTAGTTAAGAATAGATGCAAGCTATATGACAATGATTTAGTATTTAGAGAAAATGTAGTCAGTTTATAAAAAAAATTAAAGCTGCGTTAGTATAATACAAACAGGAACTGCAATATGAAGTTTGAGAAAAGCAAGTTTATGGTATATTCAGAGAGAAAGCCAGGGGAGACATAAATTGATAGAAATTATGAAGTGAGTGAAGAAGGGAGAGTAAGGAGACTTAAGGAATGAATAGCTATTTGTGCACATTTAGGGATATAGTTTATCGTGATGTTCAGCAAGAACAGAGCTAGCTTTTGGGTAGGAAGTCTTTCAGAATAGTTTTGAAGGATGGGAGGGAGGGTATTGCCTGATGGATACAGGTAAGGTGTTCCAGGCCTCAGCAACATGATGCAGGTATAGACAATGCCCAACAGATTTTATATGTTTGTGGACAGACAGCTATATGTTGCAAACTAGCCTACAAAAATCACCAGTTCCTTTCATGTATTATGCTCCAAGCAGTCATCCTTGGAATCACATACATCACACCTTTGAAAAGTTACACCTTATTTTTTCCCCTTCACAATTGCTTCCTTCTAGAATATAACTTTTACTTAACATAAACAAGTAGCATATGAAAGGAAGATGACATTTAACACTAGCAAAATAGAACCTGTGTAGCCTGGAACTGCGCAGGTTACTTTGGAATTATAGAATCACATGGTATATCCATTCTTCAAGAAGGGATTTTTAAGTAACTATGTACATGCTTAGGAAATGTTGTAATATATACATGAGCTAAACCAGACAATGTTGAGAAACTGACATTCTTAAACATTAATTTTCTGTTACACTTATGCTAAGGACCCAGTCAGCAAATTCAGTTTGCACTGACCTCAAAGTCTTAGAACAGGACAGCTAACTGGAACTCAAAAATGAAGTATTTAGCCTACACACTTTTTGTAACTGATGTTAAAATGATTCCAAAATTCAAGTGCACTCAGTAAATCATTAGGCACACAGTTACACTTCAGTGTTTCTAAACTGCTTAAACCTGATAACAAACTTTTTATAGCATACCAGGTTTTATGTAATCTGTGGAATGGCAAAGAATCTGAAGACTTTTAATGCATGCTTTCAAGTGCTTACACTACTTCTGTACTGACTAAGAATGTGACTGCATTTTTGGAATACATGACAACCTAACTTCATGCTTTCTGCAAGATACCTTGTGAATCTGTTTAAGTTCTAGAAAGCCATTTCTACTCATTAACTAAGCCTAAGAATTGCTGAGGACATAGTCTGTTAGACTACTGTGATGAGGGGTCTTTCCAATGAAATAAAATATTGATGCAACAGTAATAAACATTAAGATTTGGGAGTACAGTGCTAATTAGCAAAACATGACCATACAGCTCATCTAAAAGAAAATGGAAAAACAAGGTACATGGCAGTTGAAGTCCTTACTTATCTTAATGCTATGTTTTGTGCTTTTACCAAAACTCTTTTTTTCAATTTCTGAATAACATAACGAAACCCAAAACTACAATAAATGTTTTAAACTAGAAGTAAATAACAGCAGCAAAAACTCACAATTAACATACTTATACTGGTGTCATTTGTTTAACTACAGAAGGAAATCTAAGTATAAAATAACAATGATTCACAAATAGCAAGTAAAAAGGTCATACAGAAAAACCTCACAGGCAAAAACATCAAACAGTTCCTACCAAAGACTTCACTGTGTTAAACCTCCTTTGACAGATGCCCATGGGAAATATATAGATCACACTTAAGGACTGCTTCAACTATACGGCTTCTGACTGCCCCTGACGTTTTATTTATTTTTTTACAAATCGTTACTAAGACATTGAGGCCAAAAATAGCAAATGACACTGCCCTTAGACATGATGTGTTCTGCCTTTTTTATGATCAGTACAGTATAAATGCAAGTCAAACTTACTGATAAAAGGTATTTAACACTATCACACCTGAAACTCTTGACACATATTTGAGATTGTACATAGTATTATTATTCTGGTCAAGTTCTAGGATGTACCCACCAACCATTAAATTATTTCTTAAATTTGTGCTAAGGTTCATATGCATGTAAGTATTTCAAAACAGCTTCTGCAAATTTAGTTTAGTTTATTTGTGCAGGGAGGAACATTCTGATATGATATAATATTTTAAAAGTATAATTAGGGACATTTTTACAATTAAATTATTTTTATTACCAGTAAACAGCAGCAGCAGAACAAGAAATGGTTTTAACGCTTGTTTCTGCCTGTTGTCTACTACATTAAAGGAAAACCGCACCCACAGACTCAAAAAGCATGTTTATTTCATCATGGTTTGGTGTTTCCTACATTTTAACACCACTCTATTTACAGGTTTTGAAATATTTTTATACATATTTTCTGAGTCTGACCACATGAGGTCTAGCATCTTGAAGTGATCTTGATTGTTTAGTCTGCCTCTAGGTATCCCACAATGCAGTACTTGTCTGTAAAAAATTTCATCACACAGGCCACTTTCTTCTTAAAGCTCCTGGCACCATATTGACTTTACATGCATGCACTGCTGTCTTTCAGTCAGATAGTTTTAAGTAAAATTGCTGTTCAGTGACTACTTAAAACACAAATAGTGCAAATGCCACAGAACAGACTTTTAAAGTGCTTTTTACTGCTGCTTCTTTTTAGACTGGCTAAACTGTAGTCTTGTGTAAAGCCTATATTGTACTACTTTGACTCATCTCCCATCCCCCTTCACACCTAGCTTCCCTAGCTCTCAAAGTGCTAAGGGAAATTTGAGCTGTTACCTGCTGTGATTGACAGCTCACAGCAGGAGTCTTGACTCATATACTGTTTCCTTGTTCTAGCCTTTACTTTCTGTATGGGTAGGGGAAGGACCAGGGAGCTGTGACATCACAGCATGGGTGGGTTTTTAGGACGGTTGTGGTGTATTCATTGGCCTTGATGACATCAGTGAATTAGAGACTGCAGCAAGCTTTTTCCAGGGCAGGATAAAAGTTTTTTGAAAGTGAAACCACCACAGTACAAAAAGGTACTGTTCTAGTAAAGAGAAACAGTTGATTTAAAATATTTTAAATGCTGTATTGTTGTTTATTCATAGCAAAGACTGTAAAATGAGAGAAAAAGGACAGAGAAGTTGAGCATTTAATAATAGAATACTGTTGTTGTCCTTTAAAGACACTGTTTTGAAACAAACTGCTTCCCTTTGGCAGGGAATACATAAGGACGTCATCCACTTCCCCACTGCTTTACTGGCTTTCAATGCTGGCACAACACATTGCATATATATATATATATATATATATATATATATATATATATTTTTTTTTTTTTTTTACTTTTGTGTAACTAGTAGTACATGAAGCAGATAAATCTCCATACATAACAAAAAATGAAAATATGACCAGATCTATGATTGTAATGCATTATTATGTGTTCTCAGCAGGGATGCCAAGTTTGACCTCTTGAGCTTCACTCTCAAGTTGAATTTTCTGGCATCCTTGTCTTCAACACATAATATACAAGTTACAATCAGAGACCCAGTCATAATCCCCCATATCTGGCTTAATTTCAATATAATTATATAATACATTAGTTCATTCTGACAAAGAAGAAAATGTATCTTTATTTGTACTGATTAACTCTTTAACTCTTTAACCTCGGTTCTTCACTGGATAGAAAATGGCTCTCCTGACTATTATTTCTGGCTTAGCATCAAGTTCCACCAGCTATTGCTGGCAGCATGTGACCAACATGGTTTCCCCATCACACCAGAGTTTTAGAATATTTACAAGTTAGATCTACTGTTTCACTTATTAGATTGGAAAACAATATTATTAAATGGACCCAGTACTTCTATTATTTCAGACTGCCCCCGAAAATTGTCCAGAAAAGTATTCCCTATAGTTAACATATCACCATCACTTGGTCACCGGGATGAAACTCCCTGTAATAAATGTGATCTTTTATCAGCAATAGTATGGCTTCTATCTTCTCCTGGATCTCAAATATATGCTCCCACATTTCCCAATGGGGTGTCATTACTTTCTCCTATGTCTCTTTTGCTATACCCAACAGTCACCTGAGTTAATATTCATACTATAACTGAAAGGGCAAAGTGTAGTGGAAAAGTGTGGTACCTCCCATATGATAAAAATTTCATAAAGCGACTAATTCGCCCAGGTATTCTCCTGTTTTTAATGACTTAATATAGCACTGCCTTTAGTATTTTAGTGAACCATTTCTGTGTGTGGTACACACAGGTTCTTATCTGTTTAACCTGTAACACTTCAGACAAGGATACCATCACAAGAGAGGGGTTCCTTAAGCTGTCAAGATCTTCTTGGGTAATACAACGCAGCTATAAAAGTAATACTAACTCCTAAACAATGTTTTTTGCACTGCTCATCTGCAAGGAAATGTCCAACTGGGTTACTGGTAGAGTAATGTAAAATAACTAATCTAAGCCAGTATCCCCTACCTGACATGGATAAAGGTCCTAGCAGGTCCACAGATAGCCTTCCTAAGTGCTATCAGTGGTCTACTACATTTCACTGACACTGTGGGAATGATGTCCAACACTGTTCTATTGAAACATACACCCCTGGCAGAAAGAATCTATGCAGTCACTTTTCCTTTGTCTTTTCTATCTCAAGAAGGCCAACTACCACAGCTGGCCACCCAGAGCACTATAGTCAAGCTTCATCATCAAATTCCTACATGAATGCAGTACCTAGAACTGTTTAACAACATTTCCTTCTTTTAGTTACTCAGTCAATTAAACTGTTGGTACTTCAAATTAAAGGAAGCTATGGGTACTATCTGGCTTTCTACATACACCATTAGTTACCTGCATATTTTGTCAGGCTTCTGTAACTGTATAATCCTTCCTCTAAACTGCCTGGAAGTTAGGCTGGTTTACCTGAAGATGAATCAGCAGAAGATCCCCTTCCTCCAAATCCTCATCAAGGTTGGACACAGCATCCTCATCCTCCCCAAAGTAACTTTTGTCCAACATACAACCATTTCTTCTTCTCCTTAACAGGCTTTCACTGCAAGCTAGAGAACTAAAGCATTTCCTCCATCAATCCAGTGCTTTCCTGCTATGTGATTTCTCATCTAAATATGAGAGTCTTCAGTATGTCATCAGATAAGGAAAATATTATTGTATTATCACCTTTAGTGGCATTCTGGTTACAGTCCCTACACAAAGTATGAACTTCCCACTCTTAGTGTTAACCTAAGTTTATGAGCAGGGCAGTGCTTTTTGTCTACATGCATACACACATAACTATTTAGTTTCTTCTAGAGTTAAACAGTTCTTAATAAGTTCACTGGTGACAAAAGTCTCATGCTATTACTACAGGCTAAGAAAGCCTCTTCACCTACTTTATTTACAGACATATTGAACTTTTATAGTGATATACAATTTACAGTATTGTCTATGAAATCTCATTCAGCAACACAAGCACATTGGATTTCTGCCCTACTAATAATATACACAGTATTATAAACAAGTATGTCAACTCTGTTTACACACAGACAATGTATGGGTTCTTGCAGTGGACAGTGCCTACATAAATGTCTATCTTCATTACAATTATAAAACCAAAGAAGTAGCCACCTCGGTTATACCCTTCATATACTGGGAGCTCTTGTTTTTGATCAGGATTACCAATCTTTAGATAGCCTTTTTGTTGTGTTGTTTTTTTTAACACATTTCTCATTAACAACCTTAAAATAATGCTACTATTTGAGGCAATTGATTCTCAGGGGAATGGTTGCCCCAGTGCAAAATATCTCTCTATGTCCTAAAGATGGTGACTTAAAAATATTTTAGACTGCAAAGAGAGTCACTGCCAGGTGCTGTTTAAAGCATAAAATTTCCCAGGCCTGAAGAATACAGAGAATTTTAAATGCACACTTAAGAAAAGAGTTTTAAAGCACATATTTTCTTATAAATTTATTACTGCTATTTATGATACTGAACTTGGATAAAGGTCCTAGCAGGTTCACAGATAGTCTCTCTAAGTGCTATTAGTGGTCTGCTAGGTTTCACTGACACTCTGGGAATGATGTCCAACACTGTTCTATTGATACAGACACTCCTGGCGGAAAGAAATATATGCAGTAACCTTTCCTTTGTCTTTTCTACCCCAAGATAGCCAGGTCCTCCAACACTGCAAATATGCTCTGAATTACCATTTTGTAGACCATAAAATGTAACTCTGGTAGAAAGATCTCCTTAATAAACACTTCTGCCTACTCACTTCTTGTACTTACTTTTGGCCA